>NC_051160.1:11292518-11440018 GCF_013339745.2 Dermacentor silvarum
GAAGAACGAAGAGCAAAATACACTAATTCTGGT
The DNA here is from genome assembly GCF_013339745.2 of Dermacentor silvarum. Classification (NCBI taxonomy): domain Eukaryota; kingdom Metazoa; phylum Arthropoda; class Arachnida; order Ixodida; family Ixodidae; genus Dermacentor; species Dermacentor silvarum. Next base: position 11,292,552 of record NC_051160.1, read on the forward strand.
TTAATTCAGAAGTGGAAAATTTGGAAAGCTTGGGATACATTTCTAGCCCCGCTTATGTATATAAATACGCGGCACCGTTTGGACAAGGCATAATGAGCTCTGAAAGCGCTTACAAGTCCTTTGAGGCTGTGGTCAAAGCTTCGTGTCGTCCAAGCAGTCACTGTCTACTGGCGCATTCCATTGGCAGAACGTGAGCGGAGGCAAAGAGCAGAGAGGCGCAGACCAGTAGCGCAGCGAGAGTGCGACTGCTTGCTCCTCCATCAATGAAGATAGTGATCTATAGGAGGAAATGACGCTTAATGCCATTGAAACGCTCCATGCGCTCCGAGAGCAGGTGCGAAGACGAATGCGTATCACGTGAGCAGTGAGTGAGTGAAATAACTTTTATTAGGGGTTCCGGCGAGGTACGCGAACTCGTCGCGCACCCGGCTAGTCCCACGTCGGGACCGGCAGGTCTAGCCCACCGGCCCGGTCGCGGGCACGCCGGTCAGCCAGGATTTGCTTGTCTAGAGCGGGGCTACGCAGACGCGAGTACCACTCATCCTTGCTGAACTTGGGGTATCTCGACCCGCACTCCCAGAGCATGTGTGCTAGAGTGGAGGTCTGCCCGCAGGACGGGCAGGCGTCGTCGCGATATACGTCAGGGTAAACTTCGTGCAGAACGGCCAGACACGGATATGTGCCGGTCTGTAAAAGTCTAAGCGAAACAGCTTGCACCCTATTCAATTTGGGGTGAGGCGTTGGAAAGACCCTTCCAGACATGTAGAATAATTTTGTTACCTCGTTGTGAGTAGCGGGAGCATTCATGTGGCCGTAGTGGGGAGGGGTATCGGCTCTCCTTACAGAGGAAGCACGGTCGGTGAAGGTCGCGCTGCAGCCTCGTGAGCAGACTTCATTGAGGATTCGGAGGAGCACCCTCGACCGACCCTACGTGAGCGGGAAACCAGTGAATCGAATGATGCGTGAGAGCATCCGGATTGGAGACGCTAAGAAGACGAGCAGCTTGCTCGGCGATGCGACACTTCTGAAAAGCCCTAACAGGCGTTTTGGAATCGCTATTGATCTCAGACCCACGACCGTCTAGCAGGGTGAGGGCCATGGCGGCTTGCTCGGCGACTTCGGGGTCTGAAGTGCGAATTGAAGCGCTATTGTAAAGCTTGCCGCTGGAGTCGACCACGACGACGGCAAAGGTCTTTCCATCGCTGTACTCCGCGTCGTCGACGAAGCGTGCTCTGATGACTTGTTGATTGATCTGTTTGAGAATTGCTACTGCTCTCGCCTTGCGTCTGCCCTCGTTGTGGACGGGATGAACGTTTCGAGGGACGGGGGCCACTTCGAACTTGTCTCGTATGCACCTAGGGATCGGGGTAGTGACCCTCGAAGATACCACAGGAGGGTAACCCAGCTCTTCGAGGATGCGTTTACCTGCCGCTGTGGTGGTCAGGCGAGCGAGTTGCGCGCGTTCTTGGGCTTCGGCAATCTCCTCGGCGGTGTTGTGTACCCCCAGCTTGAGGAGATCTTCAGTATGGGTCCTAATGGGTAGCCCGAGAGCCCTTTTGACTACTTTGCGGATGAGAGCATTGAGCTTGTCTCGCTCCACTCTGAGCCAGTTGTGCATAGAAATCGTGTACGTGAAGTGGCATAATACGAAGGCGTTGATAAGGCTGAGGAGATTGGCTTCCTTCATGCCTCTGTGTCTGTTTGCGATTCTGCGAACGAGGCGGAAAGCGTTGTCCGTCTTTGCGATGATCTTGCGGAGAGCCGTTCCGTTCCCGCCGTTGAATTCGACAAACATGCCCAGGACCCGAATGACGTCGACCCTGGGTATCTCCCCTCCGTCACAAGTGTGAAGACTGATGCTGCTTTCGGACACTGGCCTTTGGGTCTTCCTCCCTTCTCTTTTCTGTAAAGCAGAAGCTCCGACTTGGCGGGGGAGCACCGAAGTCCGGTGGGGCGGAGATACTCCTCGATCACGTCGATCGCCTCCTGCATGACTTCTTCGACTCTGCCCTCGCATCCCCCGGCGCACCAGATGGTAATGTCGTCGGCGTAGATGTTGTGCTTGACGTCCTCAACGCATGCCAACCTCTCGGAAAGACCAATCATACATATGTTAAATAGTGTGGGGGAGATTACGGCGCCCTGAGGAGTGCCCCGTCTTCCGAGGGGCACATCTTCGGAGCGGAAGTCTCCAATGCGAAGCTTGGCCTTCGTGTCCGTTAGAAAAGAGCTGACGTAGCTGTGGAATCTGAAACCGAGACCTAGGTCCGAAATGATCTTGACGATAAAGGCGTGGAGCACGTTGTCGAAAGCCTTCTCGAGGTCCAGACCGAGCAGAGCCTTGACGTCTCTGGAACGGCCGTCCACGATCTGATGCTTGATTAGTTTCATTGCATCCTGCGTCGAGAGTCCGGCGCGGAAGCCGATCATGTTGTACGTGTAAACGTCGTTGTCTTCGAGGTACCCGTTGAGCCTGTTGAGGACGACGCGCTCCATGACCTTGCCGACGCAGGAGGTTAGAGAAATCGGCCTGAGGTTCTCGATGTTCGGGGCCTTGCCGGGCTTGGGAATGAGCACCGTGCAGGCCGACTTCCATTCTGCAGGAACCACGCCGCTCTTCCAGGACTCGTTGATCTTTTCGGTGAGAAAGACGATCGACGGGTCGTCGAGGTTTCTCAACATTCTGTTGGTAACTCCGTCCGGGACCGGCGCAGACTTGCGGTTGAGCGCGAAGATGGCCTGCCTGACCTCGGCAACGGAGAATATTGAGCACGTGAGCAGATTGTTACCTTCCCGCGGTGATTATCACATGAAATTCGCTTCTCAGCCGCCACTGCTGCCGCACCACTAAACCAAATCCACAACCAAAATCGAAGGATATGACGCGTTTGCGTTACGTGACTTCCTTCTCATTTCGCTTCTCGCGCGAAGCAGCTCGAACCGCTCTCGACTGCTCTCGGTGTCGCCAAACTGTTCCTGTTCCGGTATTTATTCGTATTGGATCGCAGCACTCCTGCTCTTGTTCGCCCAATGGAACGCAGCTACTCTTGAGAGAGCACTTTGGGCACGCTTCTGAGTGCTCCTGTTCGCCTACTCTAAAGCCCCATACAATATCCGCTGAAACAGAGGTTTTGCTGAGCCGCACCGGTCTCATGCACATCCATTGTAAACACGGAGGCAACGAAGGCAAGCAATGGACTCGTCGCCACGAGATCAAACCTATCGGCGCCCACCGGATCGCCATGAAAAGGGTCTATAAACACGCGTGGTGTCACGCACCTGAAGACATGCACATGAACTGTGTTCACTCGATGACCGTTAGCCCTCGCGGTCGCAACGCTGAAGTGATAAGGAGCGCCGGCAGAGGGAAGCCCACGTGTTTGTCCCAAAGCGAGCGCTTCTATGCTGCCGCTTCCTTTGCCATTTCACAGTGACTCGCCGATTCGAAACTCAGCGCATCACGTGACCTCCAACACTGTGCGCGCGGGAATCCAGAGCTAAGTGAGGCAGCACCAGCCTTCTCGCCTTGTTACAATGCTCGCTCTCGCGGTCCCATGCTCACCCTTGCACCGGCAGCATATCACGTGATTTTTCCCAAAGTCTGTGCGCAGGCGTGGAGGGCATGGAGCAAGGTAATATTTGGGGAGAGAGCATTGCGTCATGCTGCCAACCTTGGCATGCGAACTCTCCATGAACCCATTTCCTTCGCATTTCCCCGCCCATTATCAGCCCAACACGTCACCTCTGAGACTCGGCGTATTGGCCGAGAAAGATTGGTTCCCGGTAGCTTTAATCAATCACCATAAGTTCTTGTCAAATATTAATGCGAGGACAACACCAAGAGAGCATTTACTATTATCCATGTAATTTTTTTCTCTTGAAATTCTGCGCAACCGAAAATAAACCGTTGTGTTGGTTCTCTAATAGGCGAGTAATAATAATAAAAAAAAGTGACACAAGAGGTACGTTATCTCCGAACAAAACCGACACTGAAATGGTTAAAATTGCCCTGTTTATATTTTATAGGCGTGTGCGCTTTCATCATCATCGTTAGCCTATATTTATGTCCACTGCAGGACGAAGGCCTCTCCTTGCGATCTCCAATTAGCCCTGTCTTGCGCTAGCTGATTCCAACTTGCGCCTGCAAATTTCCTAACTTCATCACCCCACCTAGTTTTCTGCCGTCCTCGACTGCGCTTCCCTTCTCTTGGTATCCATTCTGTAACTCTAATGGTCCACCGGTTATCCATCCTACGCATTATATGGCCTGCCCAGCTCCACTTTTTCCGCTTAATGTCGACTAAGAATATCGGCTATCCCCGTTTGCTCTCTGATCCACACCGCTCTCTTCCTGTCTCTTAACGTTAGGCCCAACATTTTTCGTTCCATCGCTCTTTGTGTGGTCCTTAACTTGTTGTAGAGCTTCCTTGTCACCTCCAAATTTGTGCCCCATATGGTAGCACCGGTGGAATGCAATTATTGTACACTTTTCTTTTCAACGACAGTGGTAAGCTCCCAGTCAGGATTTTGCAGTGCCTGCCGTATGCACTCCAAGCCAGTTTTATTCTTCTGTAGATTTTCTTCTCGTGATCAGGGTCCCCTGTGAGTAATTGACCTAGATAAACGTGCTCCTTTACAGACTCTAGAGGCTGACTGGCGATCGTGAATTCTTCTTCCCTTGCCAGGCTATTGAATATTATGTTTGTCTTCTGCTATTAATCTTCAACCCCACTCTTACACTTTCTCGGTTAAGGTCCTCAGTCATTTGCTGTAATTCGTCCCCAGTGTTGCTGAATAGGACAATGTCACCGGAAAACCGAAGGTTGCTGAGATATTCGCCGTTGGTCCTCAGTGCTAAGCCTTCACAGTCTAAGAGCTCGAATACTTCTTCTAAGCATGCGGTGAATAGCATTGGAGAGATTGTGCCTCCTTGCCTGACCCCTTTCTTGATAGGTAACTTTCTACTTTTCTTGTGGAGAACCAATGTAGCTGTGGAATCTTTGTAGGTATTTTCCAAGATATTCACGCATGCCTCCTGAACTCCTTGATTGCGCAATGCCTCTATGACTGCAAGTATCTCTACTGAATCAAATGTCTTTTCATAATATATGAAAGCCATATAGAGAGGTTTATTGTACTCCGCAGATTTCATAATTACCTGATTGATGACATGAATGTAATCTATGTCATCAATCAGGTAATCAACCAGCCTGTTCTCTTAGTTGATTGAAGCCAAGTGTTGCCCTGATTCCATTGGAAACTATCTTAGCGAATATTTGATACAGTACTGAAAGCAAGCTAATGGGCCTCTAATTTCTCTAACGTCTCCCTTCTTACGGATTAGTATAATGTTGGCATTCTTCCAGTTCTCTGGTACACTTGAAGTCATGAGACATTGCGTGTAAAGTGCTGCGAGGTTTTCAAGCATGGTATCTCCGCCATCTTTGATTAAATCGACTGTTATTCCATCTTCTCCAGCTGCTTTTCTCTGGATGATGTTTTGCAAGGCCCTCCTATAACTAGCGTTTAAGTTACTTCGTCGCTAACTTCGTCGCTAGTTATAGAAGGAGCCTCTGTATCTTGTTCATCACTTCTTGGAATGAAAGTAGGTTGGCTGCTCTGGGTACTGTACAGGTCAGTACAGAATTCATCCGCTGCTTTTATGGTACGATTTCTTCTATGCGTATTACGATATCAGGAAAGTTCACGCTTCCAAGTGGTGTTGCCTACGTGCCAACAAGTGGAACGGCAGCTAAAATGACTGCAGTATTATGCGATCAGTACTTAAACATGGAAGAACGCAACTATTCCCGCAAAAGCAGCCACCAGTGCTCCATTTTTTTAGACTGTTGGTTTAGTACATAAACGGGCAATGGCTGGCAAGACATAATTATGCATACATAGAGGAAACGCGTAGCGAGCATACGACGTCTATATGAATACACGATGAAAATATGAATGACTTACACATAGAATTCACCGCTTGTTCCATGTTTTGACTTTCTTCCTCGGCAAGACACGAACCAAAAGACAGTGTTTACACCATTGAACGCTGCCGTAAGGAGCGATTGGCTATTTCATTGACTCGACTTGGCTAAAGGCGGGCTCAAGAAAGGGACATGCGATTTGACTTCGGTATGACTTTTCTTTTTTTTTCCTTTGTACTTCTCTCCTTTGAAGCAAAAAAAAAAAAGCTGATATATTTTTGTTTGTTTGCAACAGTCTTTCGCCTCCCCGATTAGCACACGATCTCGTGACAGTTGGGAGGTATCGTCCAGAAGACGATGCTATGATGCGGACTCCTCGCAGATGGCTACCTTGCTAATTTCTTCGTTTTGTTGTTTTCTTTTTCTTTGACTCATATGTAACGAGGTCATGTTATTTATGTTCAGTACGTTTCTTTACAAAAGTAGTTGCCTAATTTTGCTTCACCGTGTATATTTGATCAACTCTTTTAGGTAGTGGGTATGTGGTCCTGTCCGTGAAAGTAGGTCGGCATCAGCAATAACAAATTTGGGGTGCCTGGGCACAAAGGCTTGCCTTTGAATGAGTGTGCCGACTAATTAGCAAAGGCTTCCCTGAGTGGTCCTTTAGTTTCTGCCGTTCCCACAACCGCCCATATCACTGCCGCTACGTTTAGGAGATTGATTTAGGAGGACTTCTTGTTGGGCAAGTTGGTATCCATTCATTATATCTATTTTAAGGCGCCAAAAGACACAGGACACAAGAGAAGGCAACGGGAAAGAGCGCCTCCTGAGTCTTCTCTTGTGTGATGCGTCTTTCTGGTGCCTTAAAATAGTTATAATGATTATGAGGTTAACAATGATGAACGAGTTGTTTCAATCTAGCCTGGTCTCGCATTCTCGCACGTGAACTTTCTGGGTGAAGGCAACGGATTAATAAGCCCACACATGCTACCTGAAGGCATCAATGTTGCCGGATTCGAGACCCTCGCTATGTAATGAATGAAACGAAAGGAAACCGAGGGCTTCGATTTTCTTTAGCCATATCATAAGAAGCCTGCAAACGATGACGCCGTGGACAGAATAGGGGAAATTATCTTCAGTTATTAATCATCATTTAATGGCCAGACATATAAATACCCCTAAAAATGTTTCTTTGCAATCTAAATGTGCAAAACACATCACAAATAAGCATAATTAACAAAAAGAAAAAATATTTTAAGGATGAGTGGCCGGGGCAGTGCGTGCTTTGCAGCACACGCTGCCCCGGCCGCTCGTCCTATATTTAACTTTATTCTAGTACATTTTACTCTGAGTCTACGCGTAAGACACAGGGTTGCTAGAGTAGCTTTATGGCGAGTAGTGCAAGGAAACTTCTTTTACTCTCCTTAGCCTTCTTCCTTAATCTTATGTTTCCTCCTTCCTCACTATTCTTTGCCTATCTCCCGTTTGCATAGGGGTATGTACCATAGTTGATCGGTCCTCATTATCATCAGCATCATCAGCTCGGGTCCATTTCTCGTGCAGAAGAAGAATGGATCTCGAGTAAGTAAGACCCGGGTTTCCCGGTCTCCGGTGATTCGCGTATCCTGAGAAATTTACACTCGCTGTCTTCACGCTATTTGTATCTTTTACGTTTGGTATAGACACTTGGCCACAAAAGGCCTGTTTCTGAGAAATGGGCGGATTGTTTGACGGATGCTTGTTGACCGTGCGTTTTTTCTCCTTCGAAGACGAGTCGTATCACTTCGATCATATCTATTTACTGCAAAATCAGGTCTTGCATCATCTACTCATGCACCGCACTTTGTCTCACTCCGTCGGACATGTGCCGAATGCGCCGGTTCTCGCCAGATTTACGGAAACTAATCAGCAATGTGGGTTCTGTTATTAATTGGGAGGGTTTCCACATAAAAAAGGCCAGTGGTGATCATTCCCCTTCTGCCGTGAAAATAGTTCAGGTATCTGCATTGGACGAGGCAAATTGCGATGTCCCCACCAAGGAATTCCTAAACCAACCGAACCCAATCCAACGTAAGTGAACCTAACCCCACCTAAACAACACCGACGTATAACCCAAACGTAACCTAAGCCACCACAACATATCTAGCTTAACCCGATTGGTTTAGGTTAGATTAGGTTGGCAAGTTGATGGAAACTGACGTCGTAGAGGTTCATTCAAGAGCGACACATGCTAATTACACAGTGTTCTTAAGTTCAAAGTGTTCTTAAGTTGGCATCAATGAGGTTCAGTGAAGAGCGGGACATACCCATCGCCCCGCACCCATTGCCGCATACCCAGTGACCCAAGTTGTTCCCATGGTTGGTTTGGGAGCCTGTTTTTCAGCATAGCAGCCCGATGTTTTAACCATTCCTTCATGGACTACCCAGTGACCCAGGTTGATGGGAAAACGGTTATAGTCATAGGCAGATAGATAAATGCACAGTTAGCCCCAGGAAAGTGCATGAAGTGCCCTAAGAATACTGCGTCCATGGACCGACGTACCCATGACGCGTACTTTGACGCGTGGATATTTTGATTTCGGTAGGCGATGGCAGATGGGCAAAAGAATGTAGCGAAAAATAATCGTTGCAAAACAACGACCACCGAACAGAATGAACCCGATCTTCTCTTCCCGTCGCTCGCAGAACTGTGATCATCTCGTCGCTGTTGACTGGGCCTCCCCTGCAGTCCAGGACAGACACGCTTAGAAAGCGTGAGTGCGTGACGTCAGCGCAACCTGTCCAGGTGGTGATGGTTACATGCGTGCGTTAGGGAGCCTACATGAAAGAACTTGAACATGTCCTAGTTGGTATATTTAGTGTGACATGTTTAGTGTGTTTTTGTGCATGCCATGAACAACGGCACGGGCGCTGTCGTGTCTTTGTTCGGGTCTATTTTTCGTCGTTCCTGTCTTTCTTTAGCGGTGAACATGCCCCATGCACTACACGTAAGACTTGAATAGAAGCCTCCTGGCGTGCCGGTGTGAAGTGCGTACCATTAATGGCACCACAAATCCGCGGACGTGGCGTTATTGCAGCGGAAACTACGCAATCTAGATTCTTTTGAGATGGTGTTGTGGAGAAGTAAACCTTTCTTTGGTACCCATTGTTCATTATGCATTATCTGTTGTACCTATAGGTATTCTCCAGGACATCGGTGGCAGATTATTAGGAAAAAAACAATAAAGGGTCACTTTTCAGTCTTCAGAACACAGGGAAATGCTGCCCCAGACTGAAGTTTTTTATGTCAACTGATAAATGCACCATTTTAAAATCCATATAACTGAAATATTTTCCTTCTCCAGGAGATGCGCCACGAGACAGGCACAACTTAACAGTCGCTCCGTTTTGTACACGCAACCACACGCAACAATACATTCAAGTACTCGGTTTTTTTCCACGCACTATAGTCGACTGAAATCAGCTTAGCATATAATACGGAGACAGTACAGTCAATATTGGCTTTGTCTTCGTATTTATAACCCTGAAAAACAATTTCTCTATATGAATCACCCTTGTGGTCATTATTAAGGGCTCCAGTTATCGGTTATTCAACGTTTAGCAACTATATATTCTCCTACCATGTACGTTTTCTTTTGTTTTGCTGTACTGTAGTTATTGTACTTCTGAAGTGACTACATACTGTAGGTATGTGTTGTAGTTATGTAGTTATATGTAATGTAATTATTGTATAATTGATTACTGTGATTATTGTATTTTTTTCTCTCTCTCAGTGTGTGAACGATTTGCGAAACAAGAACATGCTGCAATATTTTTGTGTTTATGCCTCTGTTAAGCCGGAATGAGACTGGGGGATTATTTTCAGGCGCGGCTGTCACGCATAGAATTTCCCTTCATAGTTTTTCCCTCATTGCACAGAAAGCTATACGCAAGTATGGACTTACCCACTTTTTGCCTGCGCAGACAGCGACCAGGAGCCAGGTCTCCAAGCAAGCAACAGCAACGTGCCGAGGTGGGTCGAAGAGTATAGCAACGTACTAACCACAGATCGAGGCGTGTTGAACGTCCTGTTGGGTATACGGAATCGGAACTAACGTGGAGTGTCTATCGAAAAACATCTCCTGAGACACTTTGCTATATATAGTGTGCGCCATCAACCAACAAAGGGCTCACAGATCGAGGCAGCGTCCCAACGCTATAGCTCGAAGACAAAACCGTACAAGCGATCGACGCCGACGTCCAGGAATTTCGGACATAGTCCCTTCAGATTATCTTTCAAGCTTCCCCGCAATACGCCAACACAACTCAATGGGCAGCATTAAAAGAAATGATATTTAAAAACATTGGCCGAATTTCAACAACTTTCAGTAGGCAGCGTCGTTAGGTGCGTAAATACACACTTTCAATAACGTGCGTATTTACAGCACTTAGGGCCCATTAACACTTGCGACTAGGCGAGGTCGCGCGACCGATTGCGACTGGCGACCAGAAAGCTACTAAAGACGAACGATGTTCACACTGACAAATGCGACCGACGAGTCGCTAAACCGAAATGTCTCGCGGTATGCCGTTCACGTCTGCTTGAAATGTCATCGCCGCGTAAAATAAGCGTCAGCGTATAAGGACGTCCTGTTCCTTCGCATCTGATTGGTTCAGCTGTTCTGCGACTGCGGTCGCGCGACTGAAAAATCGAGCATTGAGCGACTGGCCCGAAACGGTCGCATTTCGAGAAAAGCGACCATTTGCGACTACTTGCGACTGGTCGCTTTGCGACTAACTTGGTCGCGCGACCTCGCCTAGTCGCAAGTGTGAATTAAGTCGTAACTTTCCGGCTGCGTTATAGCAGAGTTTCAACCAGGAATAAAACACTGCTATAGCTCGGCAGAGAAGTTACGGGGAAGTGTCGTATTTTAGCGCTATAACGATAAACGTTACATTGAAGTTAGCGCTTGTCTGGTATAGTCTAATGTCTTCCTTGCACTTTTATAGACCAACCATGCATTTGTAACCACTACACCCCCCCCCCCCCCCCCCTTGCAATTTTCTCTTCTCGTAAGCCTAATTTTCCTTCGTCGCCACGGAAAGTTCACTAAGGTTGCTACTTGGGCCTATTGGAGCGCCATTAGTACGTGTAACGTTGCGCGTAAAAGACACGGACAGAAGCAATTAAGGAACCAAGATACACATACAGCGGATGCAAAGTTGACCGACAACGGATACACACATCAACGGCAAGTTGACCGCGAGTGTAATTTGCGCCTGCTGCCGACATTGCCGCAGGGAACCTGCAGCGACGATAAACAACTTCCGCTTCGGCCTGCTCGCCACCTCCGTGATGGGCGTGGTGCTGCTCCTGTATCTGCTACTCACCACCATGCACTCGCCCGGCGACGGGAACCAGCCAGGCACGTGTTCCCCCTCTCTCTCTCTCGCGGGAAAGTGGGCGCTGCGTCACAGTTACTGAAATTACGAGTAAAATAGCCGCGTGTGGCGCGCCCAAAGAACAGTGGTTACACAGTGCTCGAAGCGCGCGACGCCCGCGACTGAAAGGACTTTGCACATGCGCCGCCGTGGGGAGTGGCCCTGTCCAACACTCCCAGGGTGTCCCAGGGAATACCTGAGTAACTCAAGCAGGCTAGGTGACTATTTGTTACCGGCCCGTTTCAAAGGGGATGCCATGAAATCATCGATCATCACCAGGCTCGGGATCGCGTCGTCTGCGCCTGCGGGCTTGTACAGAGTAACAGCATGACGCGGCGCCCTCGCGCTTGCTTATTTCGATTCATGGGAGCTATGGGGTGATTTTCCTCTAGAGTTGGTTATATAATTCTATTGTGGGGATGGCAGTCGAGCTATCTCAATAATATATACGTACGACATCGCACGAATGTAGATGATGTGAGTTTTAAATTCCCACCTGTGGCAAGTTGTCCTTTCGCTCACTTTCGTCCCCGTTTTCCTTACCGTGTGGAAGTTTAAATTGAAACGAACCGTTAATTTCCCAGGTGCGTTCCCTGACTTCATTGTCCGTTAATTGGCTTCAGGTGGAAAAATAAATGGAACTTCTCGGTTCACCTAAGTCGTACTGGCTGAGCGCTTGAACGCTTGAGCGCATGTTTTCCCAAACTAGATCGGTCCTGACTACTGATAAAGTGTGAATTATAAGCAGCGCACGACAGAACAGCGCAAGGTGATTATCAGTGGTGTCCGTTGAGGGCCATTAAGAAGATGGAAGAGATGACCTGTCCTTTTCGAAGAGGCCGCATTTCGATGGAGGCGAAATGCAAAAACGCCCGTGTGCTTGCGTTGTAGTGCACGTTAAAGAACCCCAGGTGGTCAAAATTAATCCGGAGCCCTCCACTACGGCGTGCCTCATAATCAGAACTGGTTTTGGCACGTAAAACCCCAGAAAGAAGAAGAAGAAGAGAGCCTCACGTGATGAGTTCGTCACGTCCTCTTCCCCCTTCTCGCCTACACACTTTTGAACGCTTTTTAAACCGAGTAATCATTAATACATCGGAATGCCAGTTAAGACTTCTGCGCTACGGCTGGTAAAAGCGTAGTTGGCTGATTTATTGCGGACGGACACCGAACAAATACACCGCTGAAAGTTCCCGAAGCAGCGTGGCAATGTCAGGTCGAATGTACATAAGATTGAGCGAGAACGACAAGCGAAAAAGAAAAAAATAATTTGTGCGAAAGTGAGCGGCGAACTGCGGGAACCATTATTATTTAACAATTATGCTGCCGCTTCTTGTCTCGCAGATGACGACGTGTACCTGCCACCCCAGAGAAGCTCCAGTAAGCAAATTGCCCAGTTGTTATCTCGCTGAACGCTGACGCGCATTGTTAAGAGACAGTCCGCGGCGCTTTGCACACACACACACACACACACACACACACACACACACACACACACACACACACACACACACACACACACACACACACACACACACACACACACACACACACACACACACACACACACACACACACACACACACACACACACACACACACACACACACACACACACACACACACACACACACACACACACACACACACACACACACACACACACACACACACACACACACACACACACACACACACACCACACACACACACACACACGCACGCACGCACGCACACACGCACGCACGCACGCACGCACGCACGCACGCACGCACGCACGCACGCACGCACGCACGCACGCACGCACGCACACACACGCACGCACGCACGCACGCACACATATATGTCCTCCGTGGACCCCGAAATCAAAACATAAACTAAAATTTCCAAATATTGTCAATCCACGAAAGTCTCCATGTCCCTGTACTGCTTCTTATTTTCTTTGCTTGGTAACTAAAAATCTCTTACTCTCATCGGGTGTTCGCATTACCTGACGTGCCCAATTACACTTCTTCCTGAGGTCAATTTTGATTACTATGCACCATACTCAATCTGTATCCTAGTAGCATAGAAGCCACCGCTCTTGGCGAATGTGGCTTAATGGAAAGCCGATATACCAGGCGTTTCTACGAAGATTTTAAGGAATATTTATAAATCGCCGTTTTGAAATAAAACGATGTTTAATTCTGAGATATGCCATAGTGGTGACCACGGAGTAATGGGTAATTGAGGACAATCAGTTGATAATTAACAAAAAACAATCAATTAATGAACTTTTCAGCTCTTAGTTTCAGTGGGTTCATCGTAATGGAGAAATTGAAGCGAGGTCTCCGTACAAGCCATATAAAACTTTGGGTCTGAAAAAAAGTGGAGGACGCTTAAGCTTCGCCTTTAAGAGTAGAACACGATAGCGTTATCGGGACCCGTTCGCATAGCATCCTTCGCATACGGCAAGTGGGCTTCATTCACTGCAACACTGAGCGTGGGAAAGCCAGCTTACAAAGACCAAGCTTACACCGATCCGTTTATAGTCGGCTTCACTTTTAAACTAAAATGCATTGCTGGAAAGGCGTTTTTCCAGGGGCAATATAAGTGGTCTTATATTAAAATGTGAAGGCCCTAGCACCATTTCTTTATTACTTTATCAATTGTTTGCTATTGTCCCGACGCGCGCAGGTCTGGTAGAAATGCTGGCAAAGGGGTTTGTGCTAGAGTTTCCTCGTAGCAGAATTAGGTTTTCTCGTACATTCAAATTACAATACGACGCCGATTGGTGAACAATCCGATGGCGACTCCGACGCCGAATGGTAAAGTCGTACTTTACCATTTTTCTGATGAATTTCACAGTGAGAAATTCAATTTTTGTTCACCAAAACCTTGCACCACGAGGAGGGCCTGCACGGTCGATGTGGTTAGATGATTTTGTCCGTCACCCGAGATCACACGCCGGTTGCCGACGCCGGATTTTCTGCGACGCGGGGCCCTAAACGCTATCGCGTAAAAATTCACCGACGATTACGATACTCCCTAATGCGAAATTTGAGCGCAGCTCTATACGTGTTTTCATTTCGCGATATATTTAGACATCGCACCGATCACCGCGCTGACTTGGAGAGCCGCGCGGCGCTATATATATAGAACGACCACACAGTTGCCGCTTCCCGGTAATTGCAGCTTATGCAACCGTAATCTTTACCGGGAAATGCTTGCGGCGAACGTTATGCGCGAAGACGAGCTTTCTGGTTCTTTTTTTTTCTTTCCCCCGGACCGCCGGCGCCGCCCCTGCCGCGGATGAGCGGTGAGCACAAACTGCTGGTGCTTCAAGGTGGCTTCCTCCGCTTTACACCTCGCGCTGTCATCGCTGTCGCCGTCTTTCATCCCCTGGTGCTCTCTGCGTTCGCTCTTTCTTCCTTGGCTGTGCTCGTTCGTTCGGCTACGCCGAGGCAGCCGAAAGTAATTTTTTCGTTACATAGATTTAATTAACTAATTGTAATTAATTATCTAACTCGAGAAGTACTGTCCTAATTGTCAAAGTGTCAATGAGAAAATTGTAGAGCAACATGAAAAACTCCCAATACAGCTTTCTGTTGCTCAATACGTGTTACATAATTGTGTTTTTCCGAGTGTGAAAGGAGCCCGCGAATACACGCGGAATTGCCGCACGACTGGTGGCTCGAGGCACATTGCGTGTATTCACGGGCTTGTTTCACGCTCGGAAAAAAAAAACACTTTTTCCTAGCGGCCTATATTTCTTTAAGGCCTCACTTCTTATGGATGAGTATAATGTTGGCGTTCGTCCAGCTTTCTGGTACACTTGAAGTCGTGAGGCATTGCGTATAAAGGGCCGCAAGCTTTTCAAGCATGATTTCTCCCCCATGTTTGATTAAATCGACTGTTATTCCGTCTTCTCCAGCAGCTTTTCCCGTGGTCATGTCTTTCATGGCCCTTCTATTCATCGCTAGTTATAGAAGGAGCCTCTGTATCATGTTCACTATATACTTTGCCACATCACATATTTGCCACAATATATCGCGAATTCAAAACACCTAGACAGCTGCGCTCGAAATTCGGTGCCAATTTCCAATGCCAATTCGGTGCCAAGATGCCAATTTCTGTACATACCAAGTTAACGAAATGACCACGAGAACACAAAGTCGTAGGCGGATAGATAGATAGATAGATAGATAGATAGATAGATAGATAGATAGATAGATAGATAGATAGATAGATAGATAGATAGATAGATACTGTCAAAGTAGCAAGTGTTCGCCAAGAAATGCTTCGCATTTAAGGAAGGGATTACGCACCTCTGCGGTTTTACAAAGAGGGTGCATCATGGCCACATGCAAGAAGACGGCGATAGCACGACGAGTTATTTTAAGGCGCAGAAGGAACTTCAAGAACCGTTTTCTGTGCTCGTTATCAGACAGCAACGTATCCTGCATCAGATCCCCGAATTTGCTTCGAAACGTGATAATCAAGGTTTACAGAATAAAAGTCGCTTTGCGTACACGTCACTCGAATAGACAAATTCTTTACAAAGTTATTCAGTGCAGAAACCAGACACAGTACTAAAGCGAGAGGATGGACCCGGGACAAGCGCTACACTGTACTGTTTGTTCCACAACGTCGTCATGAAATATATACACACGGTACGCGCATGCGCTGATGCGTTAATGAAAATGCTGCTCTTATGGGCAGGTTTAACGAGCAAATTCCTTTACTGTTTCGATGGCAATAAAGTGCTATTGCAGTGTATTGCATAATATGCTCTCTGGTCACGGTCGCCGCGTATACTACATGCAGCTGCGTCGTCCGTCGGCCGTTGCTCGGCGGCCGTGGCCTACGAGGCATGCGCAGACCCGCTACCGTTACGAGACGGAAGCGCGGACGACGGCGGCAAGATGGCGCCTCAGAGGAGGTGGCGGCGCCAGCGGACGCAGCTGCAGCCAACCACGGCCGGAATCGCGGAGAGGCGGCGCCGCTGGTTCTACTTTGCGCGCGGTGGTTGCTGGCCCTGGGACCACCGGCGACCGCTGTGCCTGTCGGGAAGGAACCGCTTCCGTAACATGGAGCAGTGCAACGCCACCTGCGAACACCGCGGAGGTGAGACTGGCAGATATACATACGAAGACAATGGAGACAGGGATGGGGCGAGATATCTGTCGCGCATTTTATGGTGTGTCGTGTCGAGGTGATTCATCTACTCGCGCGTCAGCGCACAAGATGAACTAACAAAAACTAGTGTAGTTTTTCATCATTCTGAACAGGATATGTGATTCACTGATTGGCGTACTCGTCGTCACCAACAGTGCGTCTACTGCCATGACGAAGGCTGATCTTGCTACAGGGACGTAGCCGGGGGAAGGAGAGGGGGGGGGGGCGGCCAGGGCACATTGGGCACGCCGGGTTATTGAGGTATCCATTAAGCTTTATCGGTTCCCGCTCATGATCTCGATCGTGGCGGCGATGCATAGGGTGGTGGCAAATTGACGAGCAGCTGTGGACGAGAAATTGAAGCGATGAAAAATGCTATAGTGTAACTGTATAGTAGTTTATACCTAATGCAACAATGGCCTATTCACACGGCTAAATTGTACAAGGGATTTATGGTGACGTCATTCCCAGCGGAACTGCTCTCCATCGCACTGCGATTATATAGCAAGGCGATGGTGCGTGCTGCCGCCAACAGTCGGACGCTTTCTACATAATTTATTCCCCGTCGTTCATCAACACAGTCACCAAAATTCAGGGTGAGTACCGTGTGAACGTGGCGCTTACTTTCGTTGGTGTCGTCGTGATTACATGGTGGATTCCCCTTGCCACTAGGAGTTAGATCTCTGCTGTCTTTTGTAGATGCGTTTAAAGCAGCTGTTATGGAAGAATAACAAACTAACTAACTAACCAACCAACCAACCAACTAACTAAATAAATAAAAAATTCACTTCCCCTTCCACTCCGTGAAGATGGTCGAACAGCAAAACTGCATTCGCGGCCACTTGGCTGGCCCGAACGGCGCTGCTTGCGGGGGATGGAACGCGAAGGCGTCCACGGGTGATGGCGTTCGTAGCGCGTTCCTCGCGTTTTTTTTTTCTACGACCTTCCCAGACAAGAGTCCTTGACCTAAGCTCCGTATATACAAACAACGCTAACGCGAACTCCTCTCACCCCTCACTCCTCCGTTGACCTACTTTTATTGCAATAGCAATTATATGGACACTCCAAAGCAGATTTCTGCCGTCGTCGCCGTCGCCGTGAGGTTCCGTATGACGTCAACGGCGATGAAATCGTCGCCGCGCTCCGGGCGCTGTTTGTGCGAGTGAAAGGGGGCGAGGGACGCGCGCTTTCACGGGGAGCGAACGCACGTCGGAGAGCAAACGCGTGTTCTGCGCCGTGCTACCTGAAGGGCTGCAGAGTTAAGCATCTCTTTCCTCCTTTCCATATATAGAGAGCAAACGCAACTTTTTCCGTCACGCGAAAGGCTGTGGGGGGACGGGAGGGAGGGGAGGCGACGTTGAGCTGCGACACCAAATACGTATTTATACGAAAACGCCGCGCGCGTTCGGTGCGAACGCGGGCAAAACGACGACGGCGTCGACAACAGTTCTGCGCGTTGCTGGTGCTGCTGCATGTCCAAGTTTATACAGCTGATAAAATTACTATCCTTACTCCGTATAACTCTCCACTAATTTGCTATCGCAATTGGTGCTTCGCCTTTCGGGTGAAACTGCGACAATTTTTTTTCCTACACCGCCATTGGTTGGCGCGCCTCACGCTCTCCCCCGCCAACGCGAGTATGATGATGATGATAAGTGGTTCTTGAGGGAAAGGGAAAGGTTGGCGCTATCTTCTGCAGCCCTTGAGGGAGCACGGCTCAGCGCCAACGCGAGTATTGGAAGGCGCGACTTACGTCAACCCCCCTCCCCGTTCTCCTTTTCATCTGCACCCTCTCACAGCATTCCCACACGGGGAAAGGGCTCACTCCAACCCTTTTCCTCCTGTTGAGCGCTTCTTTTCCTCTCCTCTCCTGCTAGGTCACGTGGCCCCTTTTTAGTTAAGTCCGACAACGACGGCACAGAGTCCGCATAAACAGCTTCGCTGTTAAAATAATACAAACTGAGAGACTCTGACCTTCCTCGAATCTCCTCGGACTGCCGACCCTGCGCGCTGACTCTAACACTCGGACGCTCCTTGTAATTCTCGAGGGCACCGAGCATGTGCCCTCCCTGCTCTCCTTACTGAAAAAAAAAAATGGCTATGGCTTAACTCAGTTATGCCTGGGTGTGCGTAGCGAGAGGTACGGTTAATGTTATTGTTTAGCTTGGTGCTTCATTCCGTCATTGATCCGCGGCCCTGGCACGAGATGCCGAACTAGACAACGAACCATCCTCATCTGAATGTACTCGCCTGGCCGTTTCGTACTTACGCTTCTCGAGGCGTGCGGCTCGTTCTTCCTCCGTCTCACCGGCTCGCTGCCTCCTCTTGGGTTCGTTCCGATGACGAAGCCTGGCTCCTTTCAGTCTCTCCGACTAACTTTCTATATCTGCCGAGGAATCCCACTGAGCCGCCCCTATACGATGCAACGCCGGCTCCTCCGGCAATGCAACGCCGGCGACGCCGGCGCTTGCTAGGCAACGGCTCAGCTCGCGGTTTCACCGGCTCTTCCTCTGACGTGATGCCAGATGGCGCGGAAAGCGGTGCTGCCAGTTGCGGCGGTTGCTAGGCAACGGCTCAGCTCGCGGTGCGGCCACCGACCACAGTGAAACGGCGAGAATACGGCCAATGTAGCTCTCGCTACAAAAAGAAAAAAAAAATCTGGCTACACCACTATTGGCATATACGTATAGATCTAGATGTGCCCGTTGCCGCCTATGTTCAAACATGTCACGAAACAACAAACGCTACCTAAATACTGTCACTGCAACAAATATGCACCTTCAAGAACATCATTCCTTTCGTTAAAACGATTTAATTGCTTTGTCTGTTTCTACCGTTTCGGTGCGAATAGCTTCCTTTGGTTCTTTCGCCCGTTTTCGTACTCGAAGGGGTGCGTTCGCTGCCGAACGTAAACTATAGCACTTTCAGAGCCACGTGCTGTTGCGCGGGAGCTTTGTGGCTTCTGCAGGCTGTACTGTATCCGGTTTCTTGACCGCTAAGTATTTTCTTGCCTTCTGGTCCATGCTCTGGAAATGGACTATTCTTCTGTGGGTATAATACACGTTTCAATGTTTTCGACAATATACTGTCACTGTTCATATGACATTCAGCAACCGTAGCTTCCGCAGTAACCTAGTTTGGTTCTGAAATAAAATATTTTTTTACGCCCTTCATTCGTGACTCAAGCACATTAATAGCTCGGGAGGCTGAGCAATGTCAGTATCGAAAACGGAGATTCACATGCAAGCTCATAACTATCGCAAGTGGCTTTCGCGATCAAGCTTGAACGTGTTTCAGCGTAGTTTTAATCATTACAATGTGAATACTCCCTTTGGAGCCAAACGGAGTGTTACCTTACACCAGAAGGGGGAGTCGATTTATAGAAGTGGTGCATATAGGAAATGCATAACTGGACGTCGTATAGGACAACTGCTACAATCTCACGGTATAGTTCTTGGAGCGCACTAAACGTCAGATACGCACACTCTTGTGTTCGGCAAATGCGAAGGCATTGCTACGATTACTATATACGCCGCCTATACGAAACCAACAAACAGCGTTCGAAACACATTAACTCAGATCTCTTTATACACAATACTCATAAACAACGGGTAGACACTCTGCTGACGTGTATGGCCGTGTCGTTCAAATATAGCTGCTGCCTCTGCTTTGTGTACCTACAGAGTCGACTCCAGTTATTTTTATGGCCGTTAATTCGACTTTTCGCTTAATTCTAACGCACTGGAAAGTCCTGGTGAGAAACCATAAATTGCTATGGAAGAAAAAATGCATGTAGTGCGAACTCTAAAGCGTGCCGCTTTGGTTAATTCGACCCCCAACGACAGCCACCGGCGCTCCCTAGCTCATGGGCATAGCTGTTTCTTAAAACATGAAAGCGCAAAACAAATTTAGCAGACGATGCGACTGCCTCCCTACGCGTGAAACAGTGTTTTTTAAATTTATTTTTATCTTTTAGTTGCCGAAGCTACTCCAACTCAGGAAGCCATTCGTTGCCACTTCTTTCGTGTCGTGCCACGCCAAGGCAGCGTTTAAACGCGTCGGCCATTTTCGCCTCATAAAGGTTGAGTCGCGCTTCAAGGTCAAGAAACAAAAACGCATTACAGACTACTTCAGCAATACTAAAACAAAATATTCGAATACGTTCATTATGCCGCCATTTGTTGATTCGACTTCTCGGATAATTCGATCAAAGCTCGTGGTATCGCAAAGAGCGAATCAATGGGAGTCGACTATATGATAGTCGACTCCTATCACTTCGCAGACAGAAGTGATAGCGTACATATATCCATATGGACGCTCTATAAATGTCTCGTAAACGGACTGTCTTCAGGGGACAGATATACAACCAAGTAGCCCGATGTTGGATGCTTGTGGTCGCAGTACATTGATCGCTGATGCATATACTGCCTCCGTTAGAGTTTGTGACAGCAAGCGTCCGGTCCCGGCTTGCTGCGGTTTGCGAGTGCGTTCCCTGTCTTTAACCGATGCTCTGTTGACTGTCTCGTAAAGCGCCTGCATATCCATATGACCCATAGAGTTAATATAACCAACTCTAGAGGAAAGCTCCCCATAGCGCCCATGTATTGAAATCGGGAATCACAAGGGCGCCGCTATGTTGCTACCCTACGCAGGCGCGCAGGCGCAGACGACGGGATGCGATTCAGACGAGGCGCGCAATCAACGCGATCCCGAGCCTCCGTCAGTGTGGTAGCGCCATCTAGTTATGGCGCCTGCAAACGCAGCCTTTTAGGTGCCGTAAATTTCACATGCAAATTTTTTAAAGAGCCATCCGATCTTTCTGAAAAATATACGGAATGAACTTCAAACGCTGTCCGTGCCTACGTGCTACGTATAAGCGCTTGCTTTTGCATAATATTTTGAAAATATTTAGTGTTACAAAAATGAGTCGTAGCAAGATGGCGGCGCCTTCGCGGTTCTCGCTTTTTTCGCCCAACTTTTCCTCTAGAGTTAGTATACTAACTATATGCATATGCCTATACAGGAGACAGTTAATTCGCTTATACGCTTATACCTGTCTTGTGGCCAGAGTTGCAAAAGCCTAAATCAAGCAGAAAAGCTGGAATAGTTGTGATATGACCTACGCAAACATGGTTAGCCAGTGCTGAACTGACGGTTACGTAGGAAGGAAAACGCAGTGCAGTCATACGCTATATACCTCCGTCGGTTTTCAGCAGGCGCTCAGCCCTGGACGTGGAGCGACTGGCTTGTCGCGCTCCCAGTTTTATAAGGCCAGCAGCAACAAAACTAAGACTTTTTATAAAGACGTGTGTACCCGCTAACGTTAGCCAAGTTGTTCACCGAAAAAAAAAGCATTAAAAATTCATAAGGCTGTGACGGCGAAGATGTTTAGCGCACGAAACGGAGGTGACACAGAATTTTTAACAAACGTACGAACATATCTATTGTCCTTGTTGGTGGTCATCGTGACGATAGGTACGCACACACATTCGCGTATCGCCTCTGTTATTAAATCTGTCCTTCACGAAAGGCAATGAATGGCTCATACCCCCTTATATAAGCAATTGCTCATGCGCCGGTAAACGCGGCCCCCCATTACAACGACAGAAGAGAAGGGAAATTCTACCCTGGAATGATGAGCGGTAACGGAGCCAGTTGTGGAAGACTATACCACGACGACGAACGCGTGAGCAGTGGCACGAGCGAGTTCGCGCGGTTGCGCAGGGGCGCCAACGAGCCAGCTGTGGAAGCAGACGACGGTCACATTTCCGCCGCTGCTCTCAGCGTCGTTCCTCGTAAATTCGCTGTTAACAGCGAATTTCTTCGCACGTCTATCCTCGCAAACCACTCGCGACCGTCCCCTGGCTACGGCGGAGCTAAAGTGAGACCGAAACTTCACCTCTTTCACCCCCTATAGCACACACATGCGCGCAAAGTCATACGTTCGAGCAGATGTCGTTTCAAGGACACAAGTGGCAGCTAAAGCGTGCTTCGATGCCAGGGAAACGCTTTCTCTTGTGGAGCAGAGTGTTTTTGCTCGCGGACGACGGATTTGCCCTAGCCATATACAGCGTCGCTGTAAAAAAGGTCGCAGTTTCGTCCGAAAGGCGAAGCATCGATTGCGATAGCAAATAAGTAGACAGTTATACGAAGCGGCCGTATAAGTTTGCAAACATTCGCTTACCAATTAAATTAACGGTGTCACGCGCGCACAGGTAAACATGAGCACATCTCCCTCGATGACCGCGGAACGTCGCTGTCAAAAACGCTGGAGTGAGGAAGCGCGGTGGCAGCAGCGAGCGAATTGACCTTCGTGCTGTCTCTTGCTGCAACGCAAACTAAACGTCGAAAATACACCACATACGAAGCTGCTGGCACTCCGCGCACTTTGTCCACGTCGCAGATAGCTTGCAAGATAAGGCGCCCGCGTGGCCCTGCCGTAAGCAGCAGCCGCCGAAGTACAACGTTCCCCCCTCCCTCAGGCGACGTAGAACGTCCCCGCCTCCCTGCATGCAGCAGAAAAAGCTGGCGACTAAGACGGCAGAAATGCGCTTGGAGTGTCCCTATAATTGCTACCGCAATAGATGGTGGAAAATACAATTATAAAACCCACGGTGTTCGGTCGTCATAGGTGTGACGACCGAAAACCGTGGGCTTTGCCATCGTATCTTGCACCGTGTTTTTTAAATATTTCGTTTCGTTTGAACAGCTTGGTCAACGTTAGCTGGAACGCCGCATGCAAAGCTGTCTGCATGCAAAATTTTACGTTTGAAGTACGAGTAGATGTGTCACCAAAAGACTCTTTTTTGACTCTCAATAAACTGTTTTGATGCCGAAACGAAAAAAATTGCAGCAAAAAAAAAAAAAGAATAAAAAAGAATGGCCATTACCACCGTTCGCCGGAAATGGCATAGTACCCAGAAGGTCCAGAACCAGCACAGGGGCAAGGCATGGCTTTAGTATGGGCAGCACCCGCGGCGCTCTGAAACTATTGAAAATCGTCGATTGAGATGTGTGTCGTGTGCGCTAACCACCGGATGCCCGAGTCGTTTGTTAACATAGTAGTTATAGCCTGTTAACAAAAAAAAAAAAAACGAAAAAAAAAAACCGTGCAGCTCCGCCAAGATAGCTTCAGTAGTACTAACATATAATCGATTTAGCTAAAGCGAAATTTAGTTGCACTTGGCCATTATTAGACTTCATGTTTGAAGGTTACGCTGTATTTCTATGAGGCACGGTTAACATCTCTGTGACTATACCGAAGAACGCGGTGCCAAATACACCACTGTCCAACTCGAAGAGAACTTGTATAAATGCGCCAGCCAAATACGATAGACTGCTCATTTCCATGACGCTATGGCGGAGACAAACTTCTTTCAGTGTCGGTGTCTCTTGGGAACTATGTTCCGTATAGTGTGGAGGCATAAAGGGAACTATCGCCTGGTTCACTGGCGATGGACGATTCGGGCGAACCATGAGAATGTCGCGGGTCATGATGCCCATCGGCCCTGTATGGCACACATTTTATGTGTTGCATACATGACCGCGACATCTCTTATCAGTTTTTTTTTTTTTTTTTTGGTTGGCGACACCTGGGTGCTGGGTGTCCGGCTGGCTCCTTCGCCTCTTTGCATATCTGATTATTTAGGCGAGTCTCCTTTTTCTTTCTTCTATACTCTCTTTCACGTCATCCTTCCTTAGTGGATTTCTGCTCTTAATTTCTATGTATATATATATATATATATATATATATATATATATACATAGAAATGTGGCGAGTACTAAGAGAATGCCAAATCACTTACCGTATGATCAGCTTCGCCGCTGTTATCGCGAATTTTACGTTGCATTGTCATTATCATTATTGTGCACAACACAATCTTATGTATAGCGTGTATATAAGGAAACGCGATCGCATGTACTTGTTGCTTTGACGAAGGCTGGTCCACCAGCCGAAACGTTGCAATATATATATATATATATATATATATATATATATTTCCCCCTTCTTTATTTATTTATTTTCTCTCGTATGTTTGTTCTTTTTTCTCTCTTTCTCTTTTTCTATGCTTTCTGCTGCTAACAGAAAGCACACCAACACCAACAGCAAGCTATGCTTTCTGTTGGTGGTAATGTCAGTCGTTACCATGCTCCACTTTTTTTTTAGGCATTGGATTTTCTCACTAAATTTGCGTTTGGGTATTACTTCACAACCCCTCCTTCTTTATACTTGATTGGCTTTAATCCTGTTATGCTTCTTGCAAGGGTAGGATTTTCCCTCTTTTTATTTTTTTATTTCTTCTTTGGCAGGGAATGAAGTTTGCCTGGGGCGGAGGTTGTACTGACTTCTTACGTGGTTACCAAGGTATATCGCAGCGACATTTTGAAACTTAGGTCGATCACAGTCGTATAGCAGAGTCACTGATTTCACATTTCGCCACGCGTCTTGCAGCGGACGACCGGTCTCGGATCGACTGCGGTACCCCGGTGCGTCCTCGGCGCTGCGACGTGCTCGGTTCGTGGGTGTACCCGTACTACTACGACTGGGCGCGGTCCCGCTGCCTGCACCACCACGGTCGCAGCTGCCTGCTGGCGCCCAACCGTTTCCGCTCGTACTCCCACTGCAACCGCTCGTGCGCCGACTGCCCCCAGTGTGAGAGTCTCTTAACAGTAATAGAGAGATTTAGATGAGGGGGCGCAAGCGGAGTGAGTTCGCCAGAACTACAGTGGCTAGATCTACCAGAACTAGAGGTCACGGTACTGCGCATGCGCAGACACCTACCTCAGTGCCCGCGCATGCGCATGGCCCGTGGCGCATGCGCAGGCTCTGATGAAAAAAAAAAGCACTGTGATTACTGCTCGCCGGTAATGACGCTTGATTCAGAACGCGTGACTCATCGCGATGACCTCCGAGACTAAGGGCAACTCGCGGCTGCTTGTGGCGCGCTGAAAAAAATCTTGAAGGCAATGTGCTGGGCATTACGTCATATCCGCTAACCACCTGATGCACGCGCCGTCTGCTTAGATAAGCTTTAAAAGCTTCTAATGAGAGAGAAAAAAAAGGACCTAACAATTGCCAGCTAAGAAGTTTTGCCAAGATTGCTTCGATAGTATGTACAGTTCGTATGTACAGCTCATTTATTACGAATTTGACCTAAGTGAACTTCCGTTGCGTCTCCATGCCCTTCAAATGAGAACAGTAACGGGCATACCTACAACACCTGCCGGCGTATAAAGAGACTGAGTAAACGCAACCCCGTCTCGACAGGTTCCGACGAGCGTTGCTCCGCGGCCATCTTGAGCGGCGACTGCAGTTTGGACCTCAAGGCCTTCCAGGCGTACTTCGACGCGCAGGCGCAGAAGTGCCGACCCTGGAGCGACATCTGTCTCGCTGCACCCAACAGGTTCTCCAGCGAGCAAGAGTGCTCGCATCAGTGCCTCGGCAGCCCAGCTACGGGAGCGCCACCTCGCAATTGACGTGTCAGAGAATAGAAAAAGAAAAAAAAAAAAGGCGGGAAGGGGGAGGGGAGAGACGATAAGGGGAGGCAGGGGAAGCTTCGATACTGAAAGGAAGGGAAAACAACGTCTGTATTCTTCACTTGTGCGTAATGTTTGGATATGACGACGCAATGTATATAACGATATAAAGGTCTTTGTCTTCTTGTTTTGACTTCAGTGGGCTTTTTCATTTTTTTAAACTGCTGACTGTTGTCTCCAGCAGCGCGAACGGCGGCGTGGAAGGCGACAGCCCTTCTTCCCCCATCCTGCCGGCGACAGCGCTGCACTATTCTGATTTGCTTTTGTTTAATGTGTTTTTGTATGCTTTCCACAATGTTGCATTTTTTTAACAGGAGGTAAACAGAGAGAAGCAAGGAAAGGCAGAGACGTTTACAGCGAAGTAGTTTTCTAAAAATATGGTGATATGCTACGACCAGCAGAAACAACAAAAAAAAAGAGTAATAAATGCAAAGAAGTAAGTGCAATATGCACTTACTTTTGAAGGGAGGGTTGATATGCACAGGGGCAGTAAGGATACAAAATTTGCAACATATTGAAGGTTTATTGGATCGCGTGCAGGAAAAATAATGATACATAATAAAACGAGATAAAATTGTTTAAATGAGGGTTATTATGGTGCATTAACGCTCCGAAAACAAATTGACGATGCTGTTTATTCCTAGCCAGGGCGTTAAATATGCTTTTGTAGAAAATTCATTACGATATAAATATATAATATCACAAGAAGCCAACAAACAATGAAACCAATGACAACATAGAGGAAATTGCTTGTGCTTACTAATTGAATTAAAAAAATTATAAATTAATGAAAATGAACATGGATGAAAAAACAACTGGCCGCAGGTGGGTAACGATTCCACGTCTTCGAATTACTCGTGCGATGCGTAATGCGAAGACGTGCTTCGGATAGCGTCGACGCTATGCGAAGCACTTCAATGCCCTAGCATTGTTTGGGTATACTTGACGCACTTTCCGGGGGCTATCTACGCATTTTTGTGTGTTTGTATCTAACCGTTTTCCAGCCTAACATTGGGTAGTCAATGGTGAAATGGGTAGCGCATTGGGATGCTGTGCTGAGGGAACAGGGTTTGAAACCATGCATAGGGACCAACTTGGGCCACTGAGTCTGTGGCAATGTGTACACACGTGTCGCTCTTCAACGAACCTCTTTCTCACCGACATGAGTCGCGGTAAGATGCGAGATTGGGTAGGTACCACTGTTCGAAGAAAACCTATGTCGCCAACTTGGGACATTGAGTATGTGCCACTAGGAATGCCCTTCTACAACGACGACCCCTTAAATGTCTCCGATGCTGAGCGGAATCGAACACGCGTCACAAGGAGGCTTTGCAACCAACGAATCAAGATGGAAAAATGCAAAAATGTTCCAAAAGCCGGGTGAATCCATGTTTGAAAAAAGTTTTACTCCGACTTAACATAACAAACTAACAACAAAAGGGTATAGACGTTTCGCCGCCTAAGCAAGTGGCATCTTCAGTGTGCATTGACACAAATGAGGGGACGTCCTAGTCTACTTATCACGCACGTCCTTGTAAACGTCCGGCAGGGGGCCACGGTTGGTGTTGCACCCCTATGCGTCACGACGGGTGAACCAGGATTCCAAGAGTTTTCTTTTCCCCCCACTTTTGCTCTCAGGCCAGTGTCGTTGCACTGTCAAGGTAGAAAATATGCCCTGTCGTCTAGCAGTGTTCGACAAGTTCCGTCTTAGAACGCGTTGAGTGGGTGGCCTTGTCAACGTCTCCTTTGTGCTCTTTCAATCTGTCAAGGTACAATCTTTCAAGGTTTAATGGGGTTTAAGAAGGGTTTGTACTTCACACAAACAAAGGGGCGTTCTCCAGCAGAGCTGCCACCACTCCGCTGCGCAAATAAATTTGTCAACAGCTGCTCACCATGTGCAAGAATGAGCAGATCTTTCCGTGCCCATGTCCTACGGCGCTGACTGAGTACATCGGCCGAACAGCTTTTTAATTTTGGCACCGAATATCGCTGTTTTATTTTTATTAATGAAATATATTGAGACGAATCGCCCGTATAAAAATACTATACTATTTAGAAGATTAATATCGAACTAAAAGTATAAAACTATTAATAAAAGAGTATATAAAAAGTAGCATAATAACTGTGATTTTTACCGAAAATAATTACTGGAAAATAGCCAAGCCCTTCAGCAAGTGGGCCCACCCGGAAAAACATTCCTGGCTACGGGCCTGGTGTATCATGTTGCAATTTTTTGGTTTCTGAAAAGATCATGGGTACGTTGACCTATATTCGAATATTTTTTTTCTTTATTTATCGGAGAGCATATTATCTAGGGGTGGACCTATACTCGTGCTCGCCCTATTTTCGAGTAAATACGATAGGCACGCAAGCCATTGGAATGACGACAAACAGAGGGCGGTGCGAGCGTACACATGGCCGACGCCGGTCGCACAGCCGCAAAACTTTGAGAAACCCTTATTATCTACCTCAGAGTATACTGATTTTGAAAAGATTGCCTATTGGTAACTGATCTACTGAACATACATATCCAAGTGATGAGACGTGTAAGCTTTTGTATAGAATGAAGCGATTTTGGATCAAATTTGGGAGCTGGGTTTTTGCACTCACAGATCTGTTGATGGACACGAAAAATGCACAGAACCCCAGCCATAGACAGCTTCGCCGTAAGAAAATTAGTCCAATCGAAGGCCTGTTTTGTCACTGCTCGCGTGCAACGAAGTAAAATAGTTGGAAGCTGACGGCGGTGACTTCGTTACCAGGCGCTTTTTTGTATGCATGCTTATGACGATGTTTCATCGTGTTTTACAGCGAAGCTCTATATGGTTTACCCAAACCCAAATCCGGCCATCCGATGAGCGCAGAAACTTGCATCATCAGCAATGGCTCGCGCGTCGTTGTCTTCTTCCACAGCTGGCTTTGTTGCCACTCTTTATTCCAGCGTAGAATTTCGCTTCTCTTCTGTCGTTGCACTGGGGAGTCCGCGTTTACGGGGGTATGAACCATTGCTTAAGGGGGTATGAGCCATTCACTGTCTTGCGTGACGGACAGATTTCTTTTTTAAGCAATTTAATTTTGAAGAATCGCAAGTGGCAACGCGAGAACGGCGGACTGCGGGCATACCGTCATTGACGTGGTTCTATCCGTCGCAGCCGAACGTGTGTGTAACATCATTAAGGAACACAAAGACGTAACCAATAATTGAGAAAGACTTTAATGAACCGTCGGGATTAAACCAGTGATAAACACCGGAGCCGCATGTTTCATCTTCGCTGGTTAGCGATCTGTAAGGAGTCCTTGAGCGGTGATTTTATCTTTGAACGGTTCGTGGATGGAGGAACAACGCGAAGAAACAGAAACATTACGTGACAAAATAGAACACAATACACTGCATTTTTGTGGTCTTATTACTCTAATAATGCTCACTGACGTACCCTTTCTGCTTTTTTACAGAGAAGCTGTTAGCCTCTAGTTGGTCGGTATTTTTCGTGTCCGCGTCCGTTTGAAAAATGTGGGCCGATCCCGTAGCTAGTGCAATACCGGGACGACCCGCGGTGGAGGTGAAGCAGGCGTCAAGTACCGAGCAATGTGAAACGAAAAGTGCATACATTCTTTGGAATCACGCATACCAGCACAAAGCAAGCATCCGAACCCCATATTTGATGACTAGCCCGTGAGAAATTCATAACGGCGTTCTATGCCGCTTCTCGAAGCATGCGTCCGTGACGTGCAATAAATAAAGAAAGAATGCGTCCGTGGCATGGTGGTGTCAATATCGGGTTTCTGCACTATAAGTCCTGTGTACGAATTCTCCCGCCGAACATTTTAAATAATGTTTCTTTATTTATCACTCAATACTTTGTTGATAATGACGCGTTTACAAAGTCAAGAGAACATTTTGAAGCCAGAAGGACGAAGTTTAGGCAAATCCATGTACTTCCCATAATTCCTATGCTGGCTCAACCCCCCCTCCCATTGCAGTTGCCGTAGACAGTCCCGTTGCAGCACTGCTGTGGCTAGGCCGAGCAGAGTTAGGGTTCCCGACGAACCACAGTGACCACAAAGCGATTATCACTATAATTAATCTAAACTAATAAAACGTTTCATACGCCCATGGCAACAGCTTCGCTGCACATACATTTTTGCAAGGATGGCGAGTCAACTTTTTCAGTACCGCCGCTGAGCAGTTCAAACTTCTGTAGCTTCAGTTCACGTGGAGCAACAGTGCCTTCTGGCGACATCCCTCGGAGTTCAACATGGAATCAAGGATCTTCAACACGGAATCGTTAATGCGAACGGACAGAATAGGCAGCACGCGGAAGTGCATACGGTGCAGCTCGCAGCTGAGTTTCGGCAACATGCGCATTGTCAGGGGCGCTCCAAAATGTTTCGATGGGCGATCAGGCTAAACTCCAGGTATTAAATTTATGCGCTGATGGGTGTGTTGAGCCGGTGCGCCTTCTCCAAGCTAATGCATTTCTGTCACAAGTGTGTATTTTCTTTGGGCTCTTCATGGTTTATTCGAATAAAGGCTCCTGGTGTGTAGTACCTAGATCCGCAGCACCTGGTCAGTGCATTTAATAAAAAGGCAAAGTCCCTGATTTGATTGTAGCAGGTGCTGCCGTGGGGGACCATCGAAAGAAGCTAGGAAGCGTTTGGCACCATCGCCTGATACTTCTACTTACATATTGAGAAGGGGGGGGGGGGGGTGTACTGTTGTTTCGTTGTGCTTCTTCTGCCGACGAGTTGCACAATGACGGTGCCGGCGATGTTTTTGAGCAGATGCTCCTAACAATGCTGACCCTCACGCTGGACTGTGAGACCCGTGAGCATCCCTGTCCGAGAATTCCCTTCTGTTGTCCTTCTTCTTTTATGCCTGGTTTTTCCTGTCAATGATCTACCGACTGGTATGCATTTCAACTCTACTGCACCCGTGAGCATTTACAACAATGTGTAAATAGTTATTTTCTTTACTCTGACCTCACCCCTCCAGCACTGCTGACCGCTGCTCAGATGTCAGCAGATAGCGCTGCACAGTCACTGCGACAATGATATACTTGTGTGCTTTGTCTGGCTGTCAATCATTTCGCACTTTCACAGGATATGCTTCAATACCAATCTGGCCTGTCACTCACGACACCACTTCATTGTGCTCCATTAATCGCTCCACCAAGAGAGAGAGAGAGAGATAGCAAGGACAGTAAAAAAGGGAGGTCAACCAGACAAGCGTCCGGTTTGCTACCCTGCACTGGGGTTAAAAAAAAGAGGGAATAAAAAGAGGAAAAGAGGGAGTACTGAGCACAAAGGCGAGCCAAAGAACCCATGGGGCGATTTCACTGGCCCACGTGGGCAAGCGTCCCCAATCGTTTGTTGACTTCAACCACACCCAGTCATATTTAATCCCTTCGAGGGGGCGCCTTGGTTAGCACACTCGCTCTACCCTCCAATTCCAGTGCACCACGTGACTGAAAGGAGAGAGGTTATATATCGAGAAGACGGTTTTCCACAGTTCTTGCATGTACCTCGGAGTGAAACGTGTCGTGCTTCCCTGTGTAGTATACGAACGTGCTCACAACGTGTGAGACAGCGCGCCGTCGCCTCCGCAGAGAACGAGAACGAGACCCCGCCACGACCTCGTCCAGCGACCACGCTACGACGACTCCGAGACGGAAGGTAAGTTACCACGTGCTATCAAATTCAACCAATGCATTATCATAAGGAAACTGCCAAATGTGAGGATGTCAAGTGCAATGTTTTACGAACAATTAACCTGAATGTAATCACTTGAGGACGTCATGACATCGTTAGTTTGTAAAGAAAGGCACCATAGGGCGTCGAATTGCCTGAGCGGGTGCTTTCTTTTCCAACGCTAAGAAGTTTCCGTAAAGACGGCGATTAAACAGACCTATTGCGTACCAGGAAGGCTTAGCTTGCGATCGTGATACATTGACTGACTTATATCATAAGAAGACAACAAACGTAGACATCATGGACAACATAGGGGAAATTTCTTGTACTTACTAATGGAATTAAAGAAATTATAAATTAATGAAAGCGGATGAAAAAACAACTTGCCGCAGGTGGAATCGCCTGGTCGGATTAGAGCATCGCACGCGTAATGCGAAGACGTGGGTTCGTTCCCCACCTGCGGCAAGTTTTTTAAATTCATTTTCATTTCCGTTAATTTATGTTTTTAAATTCAAATAGTAAGTACAAGTCATTTCCCCTATGTTGTCCTTGGTGTCTATGTTTGTTGGCTTCTTATAATTTAATAAAAAATCGGGCCCATCGGTTCCCTTTCTTCTAGTTAATTGACGGTCTTAGCTCGACAAACAGCGATTTTCTAACGCTAAATCTTCCCATGCTCCTGCATATCAATAATTTAAAAAATATATATATTAGACCATTGCCGGAACACCAGACGATGATGATATTTGGTGGCAGTCGCTTTGAAACATGGCTTTACCACGTATCTAATCATCTGGCCTACTTGATCTCATCAGTTTTTAGAACATCTGTCGCGGGCTAGCAATTAGCCTGTCTTTCGTTGATATTTTCTTTGTTCATTAAAACCGCTATCTCTGTAACGATTTCAGTTCTATCAATATCTGCCCTGCTTTTTTCCGCCCACCGATACTTCAAACGACTCTTATTTATCGCAACTGCTAACCAACTTAGCTGTCATCCGCTTCGAATCCGAGCGCTTCTCGACGATGGATGTTTGCTACGGCCGGCTTATCTCGGTATTCCATTATAGCGTACTGAGTAGTCTTCGAATTTCGCTGCAGCAGACACACGTTGCGGATATTTGGTAGGGTATATTATTCCTCCGAAGCAACCAGTTTGGGCCTTAATAAGAAGGTATTGCCCTTTTGTGGTAACGTACAGATTTTCCTTCCTGATTTCTTTCTCGCCGTTTCTGTAAATCTCCACGGTCGTTCTTGTTTACATATTTTGCAACCAACTTAATGTCTCTGTTTCGCACTTTTTTATGACTCCTAGTTGCCCAATTACACTTTAAATTGCCCTATATTAGGTTTTCAACTTTCATGACCTCCTCGTTCATTCCGCGTCCTCAGTTTCAAAAAAGATGTATTTGTGCACTTTAGCCAGTCAATTTCTCTACATCAATGTTTTTGAGTCTTGCTTGAAAACTTGTTTCGCTCTGTGCTTGTCTGAGTGCAACTTGGCGCATAGGACGATTCGGGATAAGTGGTACGAACGCGCGAGCGGCGCGTAGCCGGATGCATGGATAAGGCATGGATAAGGCATAAGGATAAGGCCCTTTAAATTGGGCGGCGGCTAACGCCACCTAACCGCGATTATTAATATATTTTGTACTTATTGAAAGGTGAAATTTCACTCTTGCCTTGATTTGAGCCGCTAATCAGGTAACCTCCGTTCGGTTATTTCTACCCGCTTAAAGTCTTCTTAACAAAACGTCGTTTTATGCATTGAAGCACAAAAGCAACTTCCAGCCAATGCATTTCTCCGCAGACTTCGGGAATATCTCGAAACTGGCGCCATCCTGAGAATTCGTTCCAAGTGGATCCGCCTTGCCAACTCCACGGCTAGAATTCTTAAATTGCAATATTGGCCCCTTTCACGGCAATCCCATGGACGCTGCCATGTTTATGACGTGGTGACGCGTCTATTGCTTACTTCAGCTGCCTCCGTGTTTACAATGCATGTACATGACGCCCGGTGCGGCTCAGGAAACTTGTTTCGGGAGATATCGTAGACGATGACTGGCTGGACGACGCGATTCGCGTTGACCACAGCTTCAGTGGACATGTAAAAACCCCTTTCGGAGCTCATTAAGCTTTGTCCAAACAGCGCGAGCAGCGTATGTGGTGCTTGTTAGAAAAGCGAGGCTAAAAATGTAATCCAAGCTATCAAAACTTTCCGCTTTTGAAGCCTGTCAGAGTCAGTGTGTCTTTCTCTTCGTTCTTTATTTTGCAAACACCTTGAAGCAGCGGCTTGTCACGTTCCTGACTCAGCGAAGTGCGTCGGTGTGGCCTCTATATATGATTATTTTCTGCCTAATCGCTCGTGGGTGTGCTCAGTTGCCACAGATTTGTTCTTGCTGCGCACTTTCTAATAGCTTGTAGCAAAGATGTATTATCGCTGGTGACTCGCTTACCGCCAAGACAGAATGATCTTCGACCATTCGTGTGCTGTCGCTATAGTCGCTGTCACCCACGCTTTTGGCACATTGATTCAAGTGTGCACCCCTTCGCATGTTCTTAATACGTTAGCGATAAAGGGCGTGTAAGTTGGGATAGACGTGTGTAGATAACGTGCGCAAAACTTACTAGGCCAGGTAGAGACGCTTCTTCGTTTGTCAGTGTTTAACGAGCGGTACTCACTCTTGTCGATGTTCCGGGGTTGAAGTCTATTCTTTGAAGGTTAGCGATACAACGCTGGCGGATGAGTGATTTTTTCATTCACGAGGAACGTCGTGCATCCAGAAGGGCCGGCAACACAGGCTGTCCTTATGGAGCAACGGTCCGTGAACTTGGTCACACATGTTCATTCCATCCCTTATTATGCCAGTCACTATTTCGCAGCCAACTACTGCACACGTCCTCAATCCACCCCTCCAGATTTTGCAGCATAAATAGAGCACAGTGCGTAAGAGAAAACCCAGTTGCATTTTCCACAGCTGATCGCTCAGAAACAGGGTAGAAGCGGAAATTGGTTCGTATTCGTGAGCTTCCGCTGAGGCAACGCGCGGCGCGCCGCCGAAAGCGACATCTCGTTTCTCGAGACCAAACTGCTCCGCGAGAAGGGTCAATAGGCCATAAGGTAATTAGTTAAAAATGAATTAGTGCATTTTTGTTATTTAGTCGATTATGCATTTCAATTTTTTGTGTAAGTATTGTCCGCCTCTTCGAGTAGACCAGCTTATGAACAAGAATTGTGCTATCTGCCGCAGGCGAACCTTACAATTTTTTGAAAGTGTTCGCTGAGACATCTGGTATGTGGAAACGAAGCGCTGCATGACCGTGCGTTTGTCTGCAGAAGTTAGCGATACAACGCTGGCAATGTGTTTTTTTTTTTTTTTTTATTCAGGAGGAAAGTCGTGAATACACCGGGTGTTCGCTGAAGCACCCGGTATATGGAAACGAAGCGCTGCATGAGTGGACGTCTCTCTGCGGCAGCTGCTGTAAATCGCGCCAACGCGTCACCGTTTGCAATGTGCCGCACGAGACATTGTCCGCGCCAGCCAATATATCGCGAAATAAAAACACGTATAGAGCTGTGTTCAAATTTCGCATTAGGGGGTATCGTAATCATATGGGTGAATTTTTCTATCTTGTTCCAATATGCTACTTTGATTCCAAAATAGACACTAATCGACTGGTGTTGCAAAGATGACCTGCACTAAGCTTCAAGGTGAGAAGGAATTTGTCATACTGTTCATTTGTATGCGTATTCAAGCCGCGCGAAGCAACAAAACGACATTTGACGTGTTATGTAGCAGTCATCGCAAAACATGTGTGGGTGTGCAGGGCGACGGGTAAGCGACGTTCTTTAACCAAACCAGATCGCCTGTGCTGCATAGGCAAATATCATTTCAATTTCATGCATGGATGGATAAGGCTGCACCATTTAAATTGTGTGGCGGCTGATGTCACCTAGCCGTGACTAGTGATATATCCAGTACTTGGCGTACGGGTGAAATTTCACTCTGGCCTTGATTTTAGCTACGAATCAGATAACCTCAGTTGGGCGATTTCTACCCACTTTTTTTTGCGTTTTCCCTCCACTGTCCCTGAACCCTAACGCTTTGAAAAATTAAGTCCCGTTGCTTTGGACTCTAGGGCGAAGCCCTTTAGAGAAAAATATCAAGTGTTCAGCCGTTTCATCCTCCTCTTCACACGTACTGCATAACGTGTCTATTCCTTGGTACTTGAATCGGTATGTCTTAGTCCGCGAAACTCCCGTCCTGGCTTTAAACAACAAGGAGCTTCCCCTAGAATTATAGTACATATTTTCCTTGGTGATTTCCTGCTTGAAAACAGCGCTTGAATGTAGGCTCCCTAACCTGCCGTAGGGAGCCTACCTGCAAACTCTGTAACCTGCCGAGGATGCA
This sequence comes from Dermacentor silvarum, assembly GCF_013339745.2. Classification (NCBI taxonomy): domain Eukaryota; kingdom Metazoa; phylum Arthropoda; class Arachnida; order Ixodida; family Ixodidae; genus Dermacentor; species Dermacentor silvarum. Next base: position 11,328,693 of record NC_051160.1, read on the forward strand.
AGCGCCATCTGGATATCATTTTCGCAAGTAAACTACCTGAGCGCGCCACTGTAGGTCTGGTAGAAATGCTGGAAAAGGGGTTTGTGTTTGAGGGTAGTCGTAAGCATTATGTTTTCTCGTACATTCAAATTACAATCCGACTGCTGAATGGTAAACAATCTGATGACGAATCCGACGACGAATGGTAAAGTCGTACTTTACAATTTTTCTTACGGATTTCACTGTGAGAAATTTAATTTTTGTTCCCCAACACCTTGCACTACCCGGAGGGCCTGCGCGATCGGGGTGGTCGGGGATGATTTTCTCCACCACGGACGCTGACGCCGGTTTTTCTGCGACACTAACGCTAGTTCCCCTGCCATCGAATGATGTCCATCCCATGCCATCCTGTAAAGTCATGAGCCTCATGGACGGATGGATGAGGCTGAACTCTTTAAATCGGGCGGTGGCACACGCCACCTTGTCGTGAATATTAATTTTGTACTTTGTGGAGGGTGAAATTTAACCCTTTCCTTGACTTTAGCGACCAATCAGATAACCTCCGTTTGGTTATTTCTACCCGCTTAAAGTCTATTTTGCCTCCACTGTCCCTCAACCCTAATGCTTTGAAAAAATCAGCCCCGTTGCTTGGCACTGTAGGGTCCAGCCCTTTACAGAAAAGTATGAGGTGTTCAGCCGTTTCCTCTTCCTCTCCACACGCGCCGCACAACTTGGTACTTGATTCGGTACATCTTAGTCCGCAATACTCCCGTCTTGGCTTCAAACAACAAATTCCCCTACAATTATCCCATATATTTTCTTTGCAATTTCTTGCTTGAAAGTTCTGTCTGTTCCTAGTGCTGATTTTGTCTGCATCCCTGTTTTCCACAGACCCCTCTCTGTTTCCTTAACATATTTCTTAACCGTTGTTGCTTGGTTTGCACCCCTCCTGCAATCCAAATATTTGATTGACAATTTTCTGCTCAGTTTCCTCCATTTTGTATCAACATTCCTCATGTACAAATAACTAAAAACTCTCCTTGCCCACCGCTTTTCTGCCATTTCTCTCAATTGCTCCTCAAATTCTATCTTGCTGCTGGTTCCCCTGCCCTCGAATAACGTACATCCTATGTCACCCTGTACCCCCTGTTTTGGTGCATTTCCGTGTGATCTCAAAGCAAGCCTACCTACCCCTCGCTGCTTAATTTCCGACCTTGCTCAAACCTCTGATCTCATGCACAGGACCGCATTGCCGAAAGTCAAACCATCACCCCTTTCAAAATGCCTCTCACCACTTCGTATGTATTCTAATTCCACAGTTCCATATTTTTCATCACAGCTGCATTCCAGCTACCTTTAGTCGTTACATATTTTTCATGTTCCGTTAGGTACTCAGCCCCATTATTTATCCACACTCCAAGATATTTGTACTTATGCACTACCTCCAGCGTAACCTCCTGTACCTATGCTCGCTGTCCTGATTATCATTAAAATAATGACTTCCAATTTTTCTTTACTAAACTTCAAACCTAAGCTATCTCCCTCTTTACCACAGATGTCCATTAATACCTGCAAGTATTCCTTGCTGTCAGCCATAAGTACAATGTCATCCGCGTACATTAGTCCTGGCAATGACTGTTTAACCCATTCTTCTCGCTTAAAAAGGAAAGGTTGAAGCCAAGTCCGCTCTTCTCTGATTTTTTCTCTAATCCTTGTAAATACAGCATGAACAACAATGTAACAGAGGGCACCCCTGCCTAAGCCCCTGCTGTATCTCTAGAGGCTCGGATACCTTTTTTTCCCATTTTATAAGCACCTTGATACTTTTATAGATATCTTTTAAAAGATTACTTACTCCATCTTCCACATCTCACAGCCCAGTATGTCCCACAAATCCTTTTGGATTGCACTGTCATAGGCTCCCTTGATATCCAGAAACGCGAGCCATAGGGGCCTGTGTTCCTTTTATGCTATTTCAATACACTGCGTCAATGAGAACAGATTATCTTCTAACCTTCTTTGTTTTCGGAAGCCATTTTGTAGTTCCCCCAGAACCTCCTCGCCCTCCACCCATGCCTACAGTCTGTCCTTTATAATCTGCATCACCACCCTGTAAAGAACTGACGTCACTGTCATGGGACGGTAGTTGTTTATGTCGGCTTTGTCCTCCTTTCCCTTATATATCATGCTCATCCTGCTCAGTCTCCACCCGTCGGGGGCTTTACCGTCCATTATCATTTTGCTCACTGCCTCTCTTAATGCTTTCTTAGATTTTGGGCCCAATGTCTTTATTAGCGTAATTGGGATGCCATCAGGACCTGTCGACGTGCTACTTGGAACCCTCTTCTCTGCCCTTTCCCACTCGCTTTGTTCAAGTCGAGCCACTGCACTAACCGGTCTATCCTCACCTGATTGAGCACATGCTACGTTTCGTTCTCTAAATTTTTTCTATCATCATTGGATTTATATGTTCCATTGCTTCATCTCCTTCTAGCCGAACACCTTGAACTGTAACTGTAGACTGCCATGTTCACGGGACGAGTTGCTTAAAACAGTTTAGCCTGAGGTGAATCCCTTAGAGTTGAGAGCCGGTTATTCATCGGAAGGCGCTCTTCGCTGCAATCATAAACTAAAACACATAAGTAGTGTCGTTAGTGTAGTGCAACAAAGTAAAAATGAAAAAAAAAAATGGAGATGTCTAGGGAGCACTTCTAGAGAGCATTTCTAGCTATTCGAATCCTTAGTGCATGGTTAAATTTAGTCAGCATGCATAAATGTGCTAAACAAGACACCAGGGTGTGCTCGCGTAATGATAGCAGACTGACAGGTGTGACATCTTAACGCAGTTCAATCCACAACTGACTTATGTGGTACGCCTTTTTTTTTTCCTGACGCAGACGCAGAAATCATGGCACATGCATCGTCACTCCGACAGGCAGCGGTATCCGGACGCCGGCCGAGTTGCGAGAGTGCCAGGCACAGCCACCTCCGCGTCCGATGTACTAAGGACGGGGACAACACATGCCTGTTGCTGCAGCACAGCGTCGGTATCAACGAAGTGCTTCTTGGCGCAGGACTGGAGTTGCGCGAAGACGAGCGACGCATCGGCAGCGGGAGCGTCCGCCTGGCGGTTGCAAAGGCCAGATCTTGTGGCTACACACTGTGGCGCACGCCGGAATACCCGGAGAAAAGAACGGCGCTGCAGCTTGCTGAAGACCTACTCACCGAGCACCGCTGCGTCACTGCCTTGGAGATTTGCTGCAACGCACCCTACCCGTCGTCGTTACTCGAGGCGATCAAATGCAGCCCCACGGTCGAAAGTGTCACAGTACGCGGTTACTACCTGCAAGATCATCCTGGGAATCCCGCTGTGTTCGAAACTGTCAACTGCCTGACACACCTCCAAGAGCTTATTTTCAAAGCCGACAGACAGGAGCATTATTTAGGAGGCAAACTGGAACTTGCAGGGGATTTGTTCCCGCATCCAATGCAGCACCTGACGACCCTTGATGTGGCTGATCTAGACATGACGCTTGAGCACAAGCGCCGACTCTTCTCGGAGCTGATGCTCAATGGCACTCTAACCGATCTCACTGTCGGCGAGGGCATCTTCTGTTCCGTAGGATCGTTTGGAGAGGCATTGTTCGAGCGGTACCTTACTAAAGAAGATTCAAAGCTGAAGATTCTCACGCTCAAAGCCATCCCCGCGAACAAAGACCCCAGATTGATGAACCTCGCTGAAGTTTTGGGCCGCATGACCACCCTGGAGGAACTACATTTCGACTTCGAGATGGAACCCCAAAGCTTGTAAGTTTCTATTGTTCTTTTGAAAAAACAGTCGGCTTAAGACCGCCGCGTTTTCCTATCTTTGGGTGCGTTATAATGGAGTTGTAGCCTGTCTGTCGATGTACTGTATTGGTATTTAACAGATTACAGGACGGCGAAGACGTGCACGGCAGCAGAGACACATTCGTGGTAGTTAAACATCAAGTCATGAACGTTTTTGTGATTGCCGGATATGGTCAATGAAACCGAATTGAACACACTGTATCAGATGTTTTATGTTGTAAACGCTAAAATATTGAAAAATCGTCTGTTGAAGATGAAACCATTGTGATTCCTGTGTAATTCGTGCTGGGTTAATCGAAGATGTGGGCGTTACTTACGCAAGGAATGGAAATGGACATTTCACTAACAAGTTTCCTAAGCAAATTTTCTAAGCTTTTCTTTTTAAAGGGGACACTTTGTAATTCACGAGTTTTAAGCGCTGAGTGGTTAAGCAGCATTCACTTCAACTCAATACAACCGAATAAAAGCCCGCGAAACACGAAATGGGCCGCACTAGCGTTTGCTCTGAATATAATATTTGAGCAGTTGATTGAGTAATAGTAACTAATTATCTAATTAGGCGAAATACAAAATGTAGTCTGACGTGCTCCAAGCCACGGCAAACAACATTACTTTGGTTCTGTAAACCTACCGTGGCCACCTTCATATTTTCAAATTCCTGGCTCAAGTTACGTGGGCAATTCAGTATGCTGACTATTTCAGGTAATGTTATTACCATATCTGGGAGAAACAAACCTAGTATAAAGACAAAGTGCCAAATGAGCTTGTTGCTGTGTCAAATCACTTTTGATCTGATTATATGTGTGCCTCGCGAACTCGCCAGCTCAAGTTCGTCAATAGAAATATCTGTCATGGAGTAATTAGGAGTGGCATGGATCAACTGGTAATTAGCCAGTTGCGCGCCTATGTTGTCATACAAGTGATATCTGCCGTTTAAGGTTGTATAGTTAAAGGCGTAGAATTATGCCCTCTCTCACAAGTTAACTCTTGAGGCAAAATTAAAAAAAAATGTATGCAGAGCCAACGGAGACGGTGAAAAGACGTTTTCTTGAAGTTGTTAGTCAATGCCATAAAAGTAAATGCGATGCTCACAATTGTTCTTACTGACGTGTTAATTAGGTGTGCATGCTGGTCACATCCGCGCCTAATAAGGCTGATGAAGTCTAGGGACTGTCGCGCTGGCTCTGGCCTAACTGACAGCGGCAAGAAGGCCCTGGAAAGCGACAGAAGCGAGCGAAGGATGTTTCACCGAGAAGCTGTCAATGCGACTGCAAGCGCATTAAAAAGAAAAATCGAGATCACTTATTAAATGTATATTTGAGGTAATGGGAGGAGTGTTATTACGGGCAATATACAGGCAAATGTGAACTGTGTGTGCTAATGAGGGCTTCAGAAAAAGAAATTGCTAAACTTTCCTTCTCGGTCCATTTAGGAGCGTTATATGAAGCGCCTAAGAAGTTTTCCTGCTTCCTTTCGAACAATAAAAACGGGAGAAATTTTATGTTTGCCCGAAATGAGGGCCAGCCATTAGTGACGTGTATCGACAGTTTCAATTGTGTGCGTTAATTATGTGCTCTGGAAAGAATTACTGAAAGCTCCTCTTCTCCCCATTCTTATGCGTTATACGAACCATGCAGTGGCCTTTTCCCGGTTTTCTCGGTGAACTACGCTGAGCGAGCGCTCAGAATTGCTAATAGTGTAGTTTACGAGCACCTAGAGTTCGCCCGGTTTCCCTGGCGGAAGCACAAATTCCACTGAGATTACATCTTGCGAAAATATAGGGAGAAGGCTGTGTTGAATCCGTGTGTGAAGTTAAATGAATGTGGATCGAATACAGAATTTGCTGAAAAATTCATTAACGAGTGCTCGAAAGCGATACGTGGCCAATTTATGCTTTTATTAATTTTATTTATTTTGCAGCGCAAGATTTCGCGCTGTTTCATACAAATTTCCTGTCATTTGCGGGAATGTTTTAAAAATATCTGATATAATTACCCGCAGCTTATGTGCTTATAACAGCTCAAATGAAACAGCTTTGTTGGAAATTTGGTTTATGATAGATCATGGTCAACCGGCAGTGGAGAAATATTGTGCCCGCATGTTAGTGGCAGCATTGTCTACAGATGGCGGACGTAATTTTCTTACCCGTTTCAAAATGTTTGCTTCCCTGCAGCGCCGAGAAGACCGTCCTCATCGCGGCAAGTGTACTTCGCTGCCCGACACTACGCAGCCTGAGGCTGCCATCCATGGTTTGCACTGAGTGCTGCGGAAGTGGCCATTACAGCAGAGATCGGGATGCACACGATGAGCGGGAAGGCTCCCATTGGATGAGACCTATGCTCGAAGCTGTCAGAAGCGAACACTGCGCGCTCCGTAACCTCCGTATCGACCTCAGTGACTTCCACGTGGACGAGTGTCACGCATTTTTCGGAGCAGTGCGCGACAACCGCAGCCTTAATTGCGTGGCAGTGCATCACCTTCCCGATGACGAAGCGTCCCATCTTCGTACGATCCGGGAGCTCGGCTTAAGCGGCAGAGTCATCGTCGAGGACAACCACGTGAACGAATACCACTATCGGATGAACAAGTATTCGCTGTCTCACTGCGCGGAAATTCGAAGCGTGACGATTGACAGGTCACATTACGCGGGCATGGGAGAAACAGACCTCGAGCCACTGAGAGTGGGTCTCGTCGATCTCGCCCGGTGGAGTCACGTGACGTCTGTGAGCTTACGCTGCAGCAAGTTCGACCGGCCGACGTTCGACGCCCTGGCCGATTACCTGCGGGCGTCGCACTCGCTCACGGACGTCGAGATCAATGTGCTCGAATTCCAGTCTGTCTGGATAAGCGACGGACAGATGTCAGAAGAGGACTGGACCGAAGTGCGCAGTCGGATCACGGCGGCGCTGGTGGCGTTGCCCAAGCTCAGGACACTGCGTCTCATCGACTTGGACCTGTCCTCGACCAACCTGCGCACCCTGTTGGAAAGAGCTCGTCAAACTCGAATGCTCACCGAGTTCCACCGAAATCCGAGCTGCAGCTACGAGCCTATGTGCAAACTCCTCCATAAGCGGCTTCTGCACGGTGACCCGGCCGATAGCATCGTTTTCCCTCTCGACGATTCCTGTTCGCGGCATGCTGACCAACGGGCTCACGACGCGGAGAAGCAAACGCTAGCGGCTCTCCAGGTACGGTACTGCGTTTTATTAACATACATTTCTTTCTATGCCTTGCTCCATGCAAAATATGTCCCATGCACGTACGTCACGCGATCAGCATCCCGCAAGTCCGCGAGGTGGCGATACCTTGCTGTTTTGTGCTTACACAGTGGTTAAGCACTTAAGAAAGTAGGCATAGGAAGGTTTGCTTTATTAAAGGAGTTCTGCTCTTTATGTGGTATATTTGTTGCAACGAGCATATTTAGGTATTGTTTTATCTCTGAGTATACTCCTGCAGAAGACGAAGGTAATGTCCATAGCATAGCAGAGCAGAAGAATTCACGATCGGCAGTCATTCTTTAGAATCTATACAGTACTAGGATTATCTGGGTCAATTACTAACAGGGAACCCTGATTACGAGAAAGAAAGTTACAGAATAAAAATGGGTTGCAGCACACACGGCAGGCATTATAAAATGATGGCCGGGAGCTTACCGCTCTCGCTTCAAAGTAAATTGTACAATCATTGCATTTTACCGGTGCTAACATATGAGGCACAAACTTGGAGGTTAACAAAGAAGCATGGGAGCAGCAACGAGTGATTGAACAAACAAAAAAGAAAGCACGCGCTATTAGACTGCTGTGAAGTTGGATTACCAGTGAAGCAGTTTAGCACATGACATAGAAGTGACACAGAATTTAGATCAAAGGTATGAGCAAATTTTATTAAAGACGGTAGTCTTTCTTGGGCTACCTAAACGCGAAAAACCTTGTCTGTCTGTCTGTCACTCGATTTAACCGCCCGGCGCCCGGCAAAAACCGATTCAATCGCCCGGCCAAAACAAACCAAGCACTGGTGGCACGGGGCCATACACGTCAACATTTCATCGCCGTTGACGTAATACGGAACCTCACGGCGACGGCGACGCCGATGGCAGAAATCCGCTTTGAGTGTGCATGTAATTGCAATCGCAATAATATGCACAGCGAGTTTCACTTCGCCTGTTCAACTTGTCGACTTGAATAGGTTTCGTCCTCCATTCTGGGTACATGAAAAAGCTAGCTTTGGTGAGCAGCGCAGAGTTGCCAGCATGGTGTTTGTTTTCTATACTGCTAACCGTGCGCAATGTTGCGGTCGGTATTTAGTCTCGCGCCGACGAACCAACGCCCGCTGGCAACCCGGGCTTCCGTCACGCAGCACGGTCTGCCAGTGTTGCAGGGTAAGGACATCGTGGCTGAAGTGTTGATTGTGCTGAACCACCACGTGCGTATTGTAGTTTTCACGCAGCGGTGATTTAATGCAGCTTTGCGTCTGCACGCCCCGCGTCAGTTGTCGGCGTCGACAAACTTGCACGTCAGCGATCGAAAGCCAATTGGAGAGCCAATATAGCAGATAATAGCAGCCGTGCAGTTGCAAGCTTGTCCAAGATAGGGTTCCTGCTTTAAGCTTCCAGGAAGATGATTGTAGGCGTAGTGATTGGTACCATAGAACGTCCCTCCCCTTCCAACCAGGCCTTGCTACGTATTATTTTTCTTCGCGCATTTGTGCAGATTACACCCTATGGCTAACACAAGCGGTGATCTCTTTTGAACAGGACGCCGTGAGCCGGAACGCGAGCCTCTTTAGAGCAGGGGTCCGCTTCGTCGTCGAAGGTTCCTGCGATGAGGACTTCGATGCTTGGAGAGGCGTGGAGCTTTTCCACGACAACAACGATTTCCTCAAACTGGTGGGCGAGGCTGCAGACGTGGATGGCGAGGAGGCGAGGAAGATGGCGGACCGCGCGCTGAGGTTCGTGCGCAACTGCGATGTCCACACCTTCATGCGGGCGGCCGGAGTTGTACGCGACAGCGTGGAGTGCATTTCCCAGCACGGAGCCCAGCTGTCCAGTCTCAACTTCTACTGTTGGCTTCATGTACGAAGCTACTTGACCTTGGTAGACATCGTGGGTGATTGATGACAGGTGAGTGAATAAAAAAGAAAAGAAGGGGCTGACGAATATGTTACTTTTCACTGAGATCAGTCAGTGGGACTTGAAAATATTCGGAGCTTCTCCGCTGTTTCCCAGCAATGAATGGTTCTTCCTCCGCGCCGAAACTTTTGACGTCAGAGGTGCGCAAAGTCCGAGCGGGGTAGAACTTCGGGTTAGCTTTCGGAAAGAAATTATGGGGTTTTACGTGCCAAAACCAGTTCTGATTATGAGGCACGCCGTAGTGGGGGACTCCGGAAATTTGGACCACCTGGGGTTCTTTAACGTGCACCTAAATCTAAGTACACGGGTGTTCTCGCATTTCGCCCCCATCGAAATGCGGCCGCCGTGGCCGGGATTCGATCCCGCGACCTCGTGCTCAGCAGCCCAACACCATAGCCACTGAGCAACCACGGCGGGTAGCTTTCGGAAAGAAAGAGAAGGGCTCAATCGCGGTAGGAATCCCTATTCCGACAGTTGATGCCCACAGCTGAGACGCTGGCGATGTTAACGTACTCTAAAAGGAATACAGCGCTGATAATTGCTTATCATACACCTTGTAAACCGCTCATTCCTAATGGACTCGTTTTTCGATCTTCTTGCGACGCATCGAGCGGAAGAAAGTACAGCCGGCAGAGACTGGTTATCAGGTAAAATAAATTTTAGACGCCGCCTTGCAGATATTTTTTGTCATCGTTAATTTTCCCAGTGCTGGTTCTATTGGAATGTCTTGCGCCGATTTTCTTCTGCGCTGGTTTTCACTTGTGCGCTATGACGATGTTTCACGATGTTTGTCTTGGAAAGCACTCAGGATGGCAGAACAGCGAAACTAAAAGACTAATTTCTTTTTGTTCTGTTCTGTCACCGTTAATGCTAACCGACGTGCTCTACTCCCTGTTCTGCTTTGCAGTGCCACCAAGAAACTCAATCTTCATTAGCCCCAGCTCAAGTGGAGTCACAATACCCACTCCGAAACCAACGTCTGCGCAGTACATCGCGCAAACTGACTTTGTGAACGCTAGCCGGTGACGGGATCCGAGATGGGAGACCTCAACAGTCCAGGAGCTTGGGCAGCAGGGTGCTCGTGCTCTAATAAGGAGCCTTAATCCACCTAGACCTCGAAGATGTGAAGAGGGCGCGATATGAAGTGCACTTGTGAGCGTTACTGAACGATTTTTATCACTGAAAAGTTAATAAAGTGTTCACGAGTGCTTTTTTACATCCAGGTTTTCTTGACTGCTAATAGTTAAAAGCCTACGACGACTTCTGTCAAGGTGGCGGAACTCCATGAGGGAGTGCAGAACAGGTGGCGCTGTTGATTGTAGTCATTGATAGTTTTGCATGGCTGATCATCTATCCTCTACCTCTGGCTCTACAGCAGGGGCCGTGGTGTTAGCACAGAAGGCTATTACATGTAGTCGCATTAAGGGAAAAAAAAACTACATTTACAGCCCCGCTGTAAATGCCGTTAAGCAAAGTTCTTGGCGGCTAATACAAGCCAACACACTCCCCAACCCCATTACCTTCAGTCACTATCACCTAGGCGTATACACAGACATATGTAAGCACTGTAACAACAGAGCGGACCTTCAACGCATAGTCTGGGTATGCCAAAAAAATGCAACAAGTCAGAAACACAACAACCAACTATAATTATAAGAGATGAGGAGCAATGGGAGACCGTGCTGCTCAGCTCGGATCCGGATGTTTAAGCAAGACTAGTCGAAATGGCAGAAGACGCCGCTGCGGTCCAGGGGCTGCCGGTCGCCATCTAAAGGAGTGAGGGGGGAGGCTTCTAGTCATTACCCCCTCCTCTAACCACATTTTGGGCAAAATAAAGTTATCTCTCGCCTTTGTCTCTCTCTGTGAGGAGGTATAGGCAAATTCAAAGCGATATAAATAGGGCGTTCACCTCAAGACTATCGCCGACGTTCTGCAGGTTCTAATGGCCCTCTGTTGACAAACATGAGGGTTAAGTCTTCCGTGACGTATGACAGAAGAAGATCAAACATCACATGCAGGCGTCATTCGGTAACAAATGAAAAAAAAAAACACACACAAAAAAGTGGCCGCCATCACGCATGCGCTCTATCTGTTTAAGAAGAAAAATATTCACTTCAAAAAATTGTGACAGTCCACGCATATACTAGTTGTATGATGTAAAGACGCTAGCTTGAAATTTCATTGCGTAATCAAGAGATGTGTCTGCGTTGCGCCGATCGTGCTTCGACAGATTTTCCTCAAGTGCCTTCCAGTTGAAATCGGTTAAAAGCAGTGGGAAATAAATACCTTGTCCGTACAGGTGGCGGCCTTCCGTCTTTCGGTGTAGGAACACCGCCCTCATCCCACCATCGGCGTTTGCTTCTCTCTGTTTCAGCAACAGAAGCTTATTCGAGAGAAGCAATTCCTACTCTTCTTTGTCCATCGAGAAATCTCGGTCGTTACTACAGTGTACGAGAATGAAACACTAGAAGACGGGAGGATGCAAGGAATGCCGGAGTGCACGCTAGCGAGATCATGGTTGCTGCTGGCGATGCTACGTGTTTCAGTACAGACAAGCAAAATACTGTATATAATTGTGCTAAAGCTAAATACCACTTTTATGAAATCTACGAGTAAAATCTTCTTAAAGTAGAAGCAAGATTTCTGTTAGCGCAACATCCTTTAACATGAGCATGCATTTAACAATTCTGGGCCTTTAAGACGGGAGTATAGGGCCACGTTGCGCCACGCTTGAAATACATCGAAGCCGTATCTTTGGTACCTTGTGGTTGAGAGCCGTCAATAAATTCGTTGAGCGTTAACGCCGCCGGCGCCGAAAATTCGTCGAAAATCGTTTCCTTGTGGTTGGGCCTTTAGCCACTTATCTAACACTGCGGGCCAGTGACTCTTTCCCTGCTCGCGAACGCGGCCCCATCATAGTGGACGACCGGCTAGCTTATTTTCCACGCAGTCATGAAAACACGCCGCCGGTCTCGCCGACGCCACCTTGCTGCACAAGATCACATAAGGCACGGCCTCCGAGATAAGCAAAATGCCTTTAAATCTTGGAGGCCAAGCATAAATGTATATCGTTTCCAACAAAACTTGCTAGAGGGATCTTGGGTGCTATATTGGCCTACGGGAGCAGGAAGCAGGGCAATTGAGGAAGCATGGGGCATATATTTAGCGCGTGGATTTGCCTGCACTTTGTTCTTCGTACGTCTTTGTGAAAGTGTAAATTTATCGTTAGCAACAAAATATGGCGTCAAACATGTAACAGGTTGCTATGACTATGCGCGTACGCAATGACTTAATTGCGTTCGCATGTTTTGAAAGATTTCATTGCTTATGAATTTCGAAAAATGAAGAGTAATTAACGCCAAATGAACAAACATTAGACAAATCTGATATAACCATCATTCCCACGGCAGATGAACTATCGCAGCGCGATAGTTCGTTCTAGTAATACCTGTAAGGAACTCTGTGGCCGTTATTGAATATGTGCACATATTTGGCAGCACAAAGCGGCTTTATGCGATAGCATTAAATGTCGTCGATCACTTTGGTATTCGCAATATCCTCCTATAGAAGTTGAACTAACAACATCCGCAACAACACGTGGGATAGTCTGCCAATCTAAGTAATTCGAGGCGCACAAACCATCCACACAATCGCTCACCGTCGTCGTCGTCCCCCTTCCCCCCCACCTTTATTTACTTTTTTTTTTGCACATGCTCTCTGCGCAATTGTTGTACCCAGATAGCAGACGGAAGTCCTATAACAAAAAATCAACACATAAACCCATCAACAAAATAATAATACATTGGCGAATCAATACAACACAAATGTTATTCTCTTGCAACTAGTATAAAACAAGGGCCGCGAAGAGTTAGCGAGTATATGCTGCTGGCATATACGTCTTTTGTGCATTCCTTCATTCAAACAACGTAAGCTTAACGGAAAACTTCAAATCTGTGGTGTTGCGCACTTTGTTTCCTTATAGAACAGCAACAAATATAAAACAGAATTGCGATATAATTAACAAGTTTGCATTGTGCTTACGGAGGAAGGAGTATCTATGTATATTGATGAATATGAACAGCATAACTGAAGTAGACTGACAATGAACGATGCGAGTTTATTAAAACTTTAAAATTCCAATCAAATGCGGATCGAAGGCCGTCGCTAGGGTCCCCACTGCGTTTATGGGCGGCGTGGGTTGAGGGGTTGTCTTCCCTGTTGATCGCAAGAGCCAGCGCTATGGTGCACTGGAACAAAAGCTGGACAATTCGAAAAAAAACAACAACAAAAAAGCGTTTGTGGACGCAACAGCTGAGGATGTTGAGAGGAGTGAATTGGGCCGCTGTGTGCATCCACCTCCGAATCTGCAAAATATTAATAAAGAGGAAGTAACGGTGAGACACCGCTTTCTAAGCAAAATATACAGAAAAAGATGAAGCATAGGACATTCCTTGTGTCGTAAATAAAAATGATCAATATTCTTATTTCATTTCATAATATACAGGGTGTTTCAGCGAACACTTTCAAAATTTATTTAAGGTTGCCTGTGGCAGATAGCCCAATTCTAGTTAATGAGCTGGTCTACTCGAAGAGGCGGACATTACTTGCACAAAAAAGCAGCGCTTCGAGTTCTTGACGGCGTCGGAGCCCAGTGCGAAACCTCGAACGGAAGCAACAAAGACAGGGCGCTACTCCTAAGCATCGCAGGTGAGGAAGCTAGAGAGATCTTTAATACGTTCGACTACCAACAAAATGAGTATAGCCGCGACTACAAAACAGTCGAGCAGAAGTTCGATGCATATTTCGCAGGACAATGTAGCGAAGTGCACGAACGCTATGTATTTCGTTCAAGGATTCAGACGCCTGGAGAACCCTTTGAACATTTTGTAAGGGATCTGAAGACTTAGGCAGGAGCGTGAAACTTTGGCAGTCTTAAGGAGTCGATGATCAGGGACCAGATCGTGTACGGGACCATAGACAGCAACATTCGAGAAAAGCTGTTAAGGGATAACAATTTAACCCGGCAAAAGGCAGAGCTGGCATGCCAAGCCGCGGAAGCAGCAGCAGCGCTCCAAGAAGTCTGGGCAAGCGAACAGAAGCAAGTAGATCCGGTAGGCGTGGCTCCCAATCGCAAAACTTTTCCACCAAAGCAAGAACCCGCCTTTTCCAAGTGTCTGAAATGTGGGCGCAGGCATGCACCACGAAGATGTCCAGCCTTCGGGCAGATTTGCAGGAAGTGCCACAGGCGTAACCATTTTGCCATATGCTGCAAAGCCTCCACGGAAGTTCAGGAGCTCCTAGGCTCCGAAGACAATTTTGACATTCTGGAAGAGTCAAATCTAGGGAATAGTCGACGCGACTAGACGGTGCGAGTTCAAGTTAAGAACTTGCCAGTAGACCTAAAAGTAGACACTGGAGCACAAGCAAATTTGCAGCCTTTGGGCTGCTACCTTAAGATGCGCCCGGCGCCACCCCATCCATAGTACTTGTGAGCGTTACTGAACGATTTTTATCACTGAAAAGTCAATAAAGTGTTCATGAGTGCTTTTTTACATCCAGGTTTTCTTGACTACTAATAGTTAAATGCCTACGACGACTTCTTCCAAGGCTGCGGAACTCCAGGAGGGAGTGTAGAACAGGTGGTGTTGTGGCTTGTAGTCATAGTTTTGCATGGCTGATCAGCTATTCTCTACCTCTGGCTCATCCCATCCATAGTACCGTATAGGGCGGACCTTTTCGAATATGGCGGTAGAGCATACTTGTGCGCTTACGACGCGCTTTCCAACTTTCCCGAGGTGGAGTTGCTCAAAGCCATCTTCGAGAACCGTCATAGAAGCAGCAAGTGCAATCTTCGCCAGGTACGGCGTACCAGATGAACTTTGTACCGATAATGGCCCCAAGTTCACAAGTCATGACTCGGTTATATGATTTCAAACACGTCACTTCAAGCTTGGGATACCCTCAGTAAGATGGTATCGCGGAAAAAGGGGTGAAGGTTGTTAAGCGCATTCTAATAAAAAAAAAATCTACTGACGCGAACTGCTCGCTTACAGGACGACACCGATTGAGGGCGCCCCTTCACCTGCCGATGTGTTACAAGGAAGGCGACTGCAAACGACGCTGCTGGATGTCCGGGCCGTTCCAGAACTAAGGGTCCGAAAACATCGCCAAAGCAACATCTGGAAGAGGACACTAGTGCCGCAGGAACAGGCGACACCATTCGGGTTAAAACAAGGGTCATGGGAAGTCAAACAGTCCTCGAGCCGTGAAACACTCCCAGGTCATATCCCGTGGGCACAGAGGAAGGAAGGGTCCTCCGCCGCAGCCTCCAGAACCTGCTTCCGACCGGCGAAACCTCCCGCAGGCGCACGCGTTCCAACAGCGGTGAGGACTTCGGAGAACAAAATGCAAATTGCCGTGGTGGGCCCGCCTATCTACATGCACCCAATGCGGTAAGCACCACAGCAGCATCGAGATGTTCAACAAGACAACGGCGGCCACCACGACGGTTGACCTATGACCGAAACTTTGTTCAAGTGTCGTGATCAGCCTCCAAGTGGCGTGCAATGAACGTTGCCGCTTCAGTACACTGTTCTATTCGCTAACCTTCTGATGGAAACTTTTAACTGTTCTGTTTTCGTTTTCTCAAACGAAAGAGGATGTATCGGTTGATATCGCTACGGCATGTACTACATGCCTATCAGTACAAGCGATCTTTGTGTTGCGCTCTCCCGATGCAGGCATGTACATAAAGCCTTGCGCGATAAGCATGACATCATTCTTCCCCGGTTACGCTCGGACTGTCAGGATGGCCCAACGGCGCCAAACGATACACCCTGCACGCTCACTAAGTCACGTGTAGAGAACGTGCATAGAGGCCACGTGCATAGAGGCCAAGGACATTTGATTCAGCTGTTTTTCTCGGTTCAAGCACGGACTTCAAGCAAATCGGTATCGCACAAAACGTGCTTCAAGCACTTGATGCTCTCACAGCAAAATTCATCGTCTCCAACTCTGCAGAGAGACAATTTATCAATGAATTTGCAAGTATGTTATTTCCTCTATCGAGCCGATGCGCGGTAGTCTTGTATAAAAGAATGGCACAAACGTCATGCTCTTTGATCGGATTCTGGCGTCGCGCCTATGTTATCGCTGCGACGATAAGCGCAGCCTGTTCGGAATGAAACTGCAGCAGCTTTCAAGAACGCCACTTGAAAAAAGTGTCAATAGCTTTTCGCATTGTTTGATGGAGACATTGAGAACTATGTGCAGAGGGGAGAGTGGCTTGTGTCGCACGTGAGGATAGCACCGTATGCCTCGTCGTATTCCGAAACAGGAAGGGCTCGATCGCCTGGACACGTGAGCCGGCGTGCGCCTCAAGTCAACGACCAAAGTCAAGGGCTACCGAATGGACGTCATTTGGACAGAAGACGATAAGATAACAGGTTATAGCGCGCAGAGAACTGCCGCAGGAGACGTACGTCGCATTGATTCGTGATAAGACATGCGAGACGGAAAACGGAATAAAATTTAGCACATGGCTCGCGGGTAGGTATTAGGGGTAAAGCGAAACCCATGGTAACTGCGGTTGTGACTGGAATGTGGAAACTCGATTGATCTGATGTCAGCAATATGCTATTCTGATTTCGTTACTTACGGGATTCTTGACAGAACGAAGCATTACAGCTGTCTTATACGGATCTGTGCAGGTGTGTGCGTGATGACTATGCGAATTTTAAAAGAACAAGAATGGTTAATAGACAATTAAAAAAAAAGGTCCAAGAAAGTGTGGAAAGATTGTACCTCCGTTAAATGTGTTATGTTGCATCCTATATTCCAGAGATCAGCTTTAGGGCTATTATACACACCTCTACGAATAATGACATTTCGAAGTTTTGGTGGTGCTTCATAAAATGTGTGTTGTGTTGAAATACAAGCTGTACACAACACAATTGTTTGTTGCAAGAATATTTACTACGAGCAAGGCACACAGAAATGAAATATGGCTATAGCGTCTAGTAACAATTGACAAGGTGTTTATGCATTAAAACTACGGGCTTCCCACCAAATGTCGAATGCACATCAATATACACATATGTACCATTTCTAAAAATTCTTGCAACGTTGTGCCACAGTCGATATATATATATATATATATATATATATATATATGAACGAGAACGAAAGGAAACGAAGGGGGCCCGATTTTTATTAGTATCATAAGAAGCCAACAAACAATGACACCAAGGACACCATAAGGGCAGCTATCTGCAGTTTTTAATTGAACTAAAGGAATTATAATTAATGTAAATGAAAGTAAATGAAAAAACAACTGGCCTCCGGTGGGGCGCGAACCCACGTATTCGAATTACGCGTGCGATACAATAACCAATTGAGCTACCGGCAAAGAAGCTTGCGGCAGAAAGGACGTTCTACATCCGCCGCTCAGGCCATGAGTGATGGCACTGGCTAAGACTGCCAGGGTTAGTTTTAGTAGATAAACTTAATTACACCAGAAAGGTGACGGGAAGACGTAATGCGCAGACGTGGGTTCGTATTCCACACGCGGCCAGTTTTTTTTTTTTTTCAACCATTTTTGTTTCCATTTATTTATAATTTCTTCAATTCAATCAACTGCAGATAATTTATCCTATGCTGTCCTTGGTGTCAATTGTTGGCTTCATATGATATGACTGCATATATACATATACATGTGAATGCTTCTGCTAATCCAATGGTTCATAAGCATTTGAAATAAACGGACGAATTTGCGAAACGTTTACTTCCGACGTTTGGCACGTTCGTCCTTTCATTTGAAACACTCTGTCACACGCACACGCACGCGCCCACACATTAGGCTCGTACCAAGACACTGCACAAAATAGACGAACACACAAACATACCACATCATGGAGGAACCTTCTGGCAGCAGGGATCTTATTGGAAGATCACAGAATAGAGGATGACAGTGCTTGTGGACGTCCTACTAGTTGTGCCAAATAAGAAACATCGGAAAGCTCGAAGACTAGAACTACGGAGACAGATGCCGTCATGACATCGAAGACTGGAACGCTGCGCAAAGTAGAAAGAGATGAAAAAAAAAAAAAAAAAAACCATGAGCGTGGAGGGACAACAGGCTGGATGCAGCCGTGCACGAATGTCGGCAGGCTGACCCTAATGAGCATTTTTCTATGCGAAAAGACTGCGAGTGACTTGTCGCATTCAAAAAGACCACCTGAATCATCCAAGAAAACTACTACTCGCATTCAAGCAGACTATTTGTCACATTCAAGATAACTACGCGCCTTGGCGCTTGTACCACAGTTCCGAGAGATCAGTCATGAAGAACGCTTCCTTAAGAAAGCAGTAGGCCAAAACGCCCTCTCGAGCACAGGACCTGCTTGCCCTCCAGCATGATTTTCCAAGAATACAGGCGGCGCTTGTTCGCGTTACTGGCCATCTCGAACATTTGCTGTAGAACAGTCAACATGAAAGCTAAAGAACTTGCAAATTTTCTATGGTGGTTGTAAAGCCTCCACTTCTGTGCAGTACTTGGTCAACCTTGGTCTGCTTTTAACTCAAGACTAAAACATAACGCATTCTATGCATGACCAAATAATGTATGCCTTTGCCAATGATACAGTGGTAAACATATAGTGAAAGGGACATGCACGACACAGTGTTATCAAACGACCAAGATCAGTTGCAACTTAATAGATTGAACGAAAACGGAGGCTCTGCAGCACATGTTATCGATGAAGCTGTTTCTTTACTCTTCTGTTTTAGTAGCAGATTTTGATGACCAAAGATTACGGTCAAACTGAAATTCTGAGCCAACTGACATAAACGCGGCCACCTTAAGATAGCAGCCTATTTGGGCCCCTCTGAGCTTATATGCGACTTTCCAGATGAGGTTAAGTCAGCAAGTACAGCAAATCGAGCAATTTGTACAGAAGATAACGGCACTGTATCCAACAATAGATTAGATACCAAGTAAGCAAAAAAAAAAAAGTGCGGTCGTTAGCGGCAAAGAATTATCTGGTGGGATATGGGTGGCTTTGGTTAACCCACGGCAATGGTAGCTGTGACAAGGCTAGTTGATATCTCATAGGGGTCACTGACTATCCTTGAGCTCGTACCATTGATTCGACCCACCCCGTTTGACCATGCATTTGACCCATTTTCTTTAACCCATCGCATTGTATTTGAGGTGCACTCTAGTGCACCACAAGCACGTTCTGAACGTTCTCTGAACTGCTTCCCCATTCCTGACGGAATGCGGGCCATCGATCGGGATATCCCTCCCGTCAATCATGGCAGTGCCTTTGGTAAAGTGTTCGTGTGTAGAAATACATTGCAGTCGGAAGTGAATTGGAGTAACATAAGTTACACCAGAGGGATCAACAGACCCGCAACTCTGTTCGTATATTATGCGTATACTATGCGAAAAAATACTTCCTAGTGCCCTGAACACACTGCTGCCGCCACAGAGCGGATAAAAGGGTCTATACCGTGTTGCAGCATCCTGGCAATGGCGGACGCCGCGCCGTCGAGTAGCGCACGCCGGCGCACGATCCGCGGGCCCCAGCGTGGCGCCGCGCTCTGCTGCGTGGTGGCAGCTCTGTCCGATGCACGGCGCCTGCTGCTGGTCACCGCTGGTGGAGGCTGGCCGCCACTAAAGCTGGGCCGGTCCACTCGACGCTGCGCAGCCAAGGACCGAGGGGACTCCCGGAACGCGCGCGTGGCACATGTCATCGACGACGTGGCAGGTTAAATGGGCCAGCTGCATGGTAGGCCATGAACCAGAGACGACGCTATTGGCACACTAATGCAACTCCGCGGAGTCATTTATAGCAAAGGCCAGTGAAGCCTCTCCCCTTACCTAGTAATATTTACATTTCAGAAAGAAAAGAGGAAGATAGGATATCCACAGTGCAATTGGGTTAGCGTTGGCTGCATCTGGACGACGGCCAGTTGAGTATTAATGGGGGAATAGGGTAGTGGCATCCATACACATGAACAGTAATCAAGTATAAAACTATTAAAGATGGATTATGGACAACGCATTTCATAAGTCACTGTTGCAGTGTCTTCCTGCAACCGGGCCTACATGCTTACGTTTCACTCCATTCTGACGCTATGCCGCGTGGCAACCCAAGCGAAATTCTTTTTTTTTACAAAAATAGCCACACTATATGGTTCATGAGAACAGATTTTGGGTAAGTTGGCTAAGCTTGATCTTAAGAACAGCACCCGTCCTGTCGTCTTTCCTGTCCATGTGTTTTTGCGCTGTTCTTAAGATGAACATCGCATGGTACGCTTGGCCGTGTCCTGCGAGATCGCATCGGTGGCAATCCCCGAGACCATGGTTCGACTAACGCCGCACACGACAAGTGGGAGGTTATTCCTGCTCAATCCCGCCAGCTTTTTTGTCGTACCATGAGCATAGACTGATGGCGATCCCGACGATGCTCAAGCAAGGTTCTGAGATGTTTAAAGAATGACACAGACGATAGAGTTGCAGGAGAAAACTATGCATACACTTATTTAAAAATGGCGACTACGTCAGCGATTCGGCAATAGTTCGCTTGCAGTGTCACTTCAGCGAGTACTTCCTGCCATTATTTTCAAAATAGGACTGGGGCCTATGGGCAAATGAGTTCTGCGGAACCCGCAAGGTGGAGAGAGGTTCGTGAAAACGAAAAGTGCCATCCACCCGACTGTATAGCCGGATATGACAAAAGGAAACCCGCAGAAATTTCTCAGAAAGTACGGATTTCCCTTGTAGCATCGCACTATAGTCGGCTAGAGTCCGCCTAGACAAAAAGTGTCGCATAAATAATTATCATCATTATCATCATTATCATCAAATATAAAAATTGCACTGGGACAAGCAAGGGCCGCATGACGCTTCACTAACTTCTATAGCGCACGAACAATCAAGATGAGCAAGACACAGGAAGTGAAAAAGGAAGCTCAAACCACAAACGGCGATCCAAAACACGCCTATCGTCCCATCCTAGAAATAGCCCCCACTGCTGTCTAGCTTTGGTGATCTGACGAAAACCAGCTAGTTCAATGTCACGCGCCGATGGGCAATCCGTTCTACTTGCCGGTGTCACCTGACGAAGTCGCGGCGTCCGCGTCACGTACCCGTCAATTACGAGCCCAATGACCGTGCCTCGTATCTTCAATTTCAATGAAACGCTATGCTATGAAGTACGGTTTGAATTGGGATGTGCTGCCAAACATTTCAAGACCACGTGAATTCCAACTCAAGGAATAGTACCGTACCTGATGGTAAGACGAGGACGTCTCCTGCTCAGGGTCAAAACCCTAGTTCCAGCCTCGGTTCCCCCATGGTAGCAAGCAAGCTTCCTGACTGGCCGGGCGACCACTGTCGTGAAAGGCTGCTGCCCAGTGACCCGAGTTGTGTTCAAGGACCCAACGCCCCCTCAGCGACACGTTCGCCGTATCTCTGGAATAAACACGGAGCAGAAATAAGAAAGAATGAGCCGATGTCATTCGGCCACTTGGGCTCGTGATATATTTATCTGAGCAAAAAAGAAAGAAAACATACTAAAGAAAGAGAAGAACAGATTATGGAACTAGGAGATGCGGACGGCACAAACGTCCAAGTCTCCCTTCGTGGAGCGAAGCTTAGGACAAGTTAAGTCGATCAACGCTTCTAGGAATGGACTCTTACCAGACCACGGTGAAAGCGTGCCAGGAACTTAATTGCGTGCAATGTCTGGAAGCCTATATGCGCGCTGAATTGCACGGTGGCACGGCAATTCAGGACTCGACCACCAGCCGGGACATGACTGCAAATTCGACTTTCAGCTTCGGCAGGCCACTGATCGACGGCCGGATGACGAAGGTCGCGCTGTCGTCTTGACTGTCTCCGCTGCAACTATTCACAGTTGAGCGAACGCGACCGCAAGGAACGCGAATTCACTGCATCGAGAATCGATTCCATCCTTCCGTGCACGTTTGCTTCTTTCCTGCCGTTTGTCGCACGGCACCAAACGATGCGCGTAAAGTGTCGTGGTGGAATATAACGCTGGCGCGAGAGAGAGAGCGATTCACGCGGCGGTGTAGGAAACGAGTGATTGAAGGAAAGGGGAGGGTGAGGAGGGTTGATTGACCAACACGGGCGATCCTTTTACCTTCGTCCTTGGGGAGATTACGACAATCTAATCTGGCGCCAGAGGCACGCGCACCGCGGACCTCCGCCGTTCTTTCCTGATTATTATTTTTTCTTCTTCTGTCATTCCTTTCTATCTAGGGTTCGAGAGAGTTTTATCTTGATACACGCCCGCCGCCGAATGCGAAGATTGCGGAGTTGCGCAAGGAAACCTACGCCTCTTTTTCTTTTATATATTTATCGAGTTTTTGTTTTTGTGGCGCCTGTTTCGCAGACAGTAATGGTGCTTCGATAATTTTTCTCGCGAGTGCACTTCAACATTGCGCTTCGAACTATTCGCGTAAACTAAGTAGTACGTTCGACTGTCTCCAGTTTACTCACTGCTTACATAATTGGAATTTTTACAACCTCATTGACACCATGCTGAGACAACACTCACCGTCGAAAGCAAATGAAATTATTCTCCGGAACGCTGCGTCATCGACGTCTATCAGGTACTCGTATACCATCTATACGGATTACGCACTACCGAAACCCGTCTTCAGCGGGACAAAAAATGCGCTTTTGCGGTTCGGTCAACCATGTGAATAAAATGTTCCGTGTTTCCGACCGTAAGCATTGAGTTTGACCACAGTGTGTCAAAGCCGTGAGCTGCAAGGTCCCGTGGCCGGGCGCCCGACAGCGAGCCCTTATCTCGTAGTGCATGCAAAACTGTTGCGCTTTTTCAGTCCTTTGACAAAGGCTATCAGTGGGAAGCAGATGACAAAAACCGAACGCCTGCGCAACGTTTGCTGACATGTGAAACTATAAGGACCGCGAATCCCTATATAGTGCGCGCGGCAGCGCTAAAGGTGCAGGACATCGAGGTGCGTTAGCTAAAGGTCGAATGGATATCTTGGATATCATGAGCATTCTCTTTGAAACAGGCGGTGGTGGATACCACCGAGCTCTTTTTTTTTCTTTGTTTTAGAGCGCAGCTCTTAGGCGTGGTTCATGCGGTGAGCGTCGACGTTGTTCCTCGTAACCTAGCGAACGAACACAGCGAAGGATGAAAGCGAACGCGGAGCTCAGCGGGAGATGAAAGTCGGCGATAGCGAAATGAGCGCGAAGAGTAAAGCAGCGGAGGCGGGTGCAGCGGAACCTTGAGGCGGAAAGCGGAGGAGGAGGGTGTGGCGAAAGCGTGAAAAGAAAGGCGTAGTCGTGGCCTAGTGGTAGAACGCCCGCCTCGGCTGCGGGAGGCTGTGGGTTCGATTCTCACCGCCGCCGGGCACCCACTGGTTCAAAAGGGTACAAGCGTACCCCGGCCTGGCGTTCGGCTTCCTTCAGGGGTGATACGCTTGTGAAAGGAGTCTGCGCCCTGAATTCCCGTCGAAACCAACGTGAGCACGGAAAACAAGTGGTGTCTGGGCCGCTCCCATGGCGGTCATTTCCCATGTGGCGCCCCAAGCACCTATTTAGGTGGGGGCACCTTCGGGTTGAGGTCAAACACCCCTTTCCAAGCGCTCAGGTCCCATAATGGCCGAGCACCAGGCCAGGAGCGCGCTTGTACCTATTTTACCGGTAGGTGCCCGGCGGCAGCACTTGCCTCCCACAGCCGCGGCGGATGCTCGTCTACAAGGCCGTCTGTGGTTGGACAAGAGGCGCCCAGAGACAAGAGCTGAAATCTCTATTGGGCCCTCTTTCGAGATGTGGACCCCGACGACAGCCGAGCACCAGGCCAGGGGACATCTCTACCCGCGAGAAAAGCCGGTGGGTTCCCGGCGGCACCGGATTTGAACTCGGTACCTCCCGCATACAAGGCGGATGCTCTACCGCTAGGCCATCGCTGCGGTTCAAAGCACGGAAATCAAAGGCGATAATTATCGATGTTTTAGATACTTTGGTGCAAACCAGGTGGTCAAAATTAATACAATAGTTTTCAACGATTCAACTTCTCTCATTCCAGGTATATAGTTTGAGTTCACTATGAAGCACAATAATTTGTATAGTCTTGAAAGTAAGGGCATTAGCCATTGGACAAACCCGCACCCTTAACTCTGACCTGCGAAAACCTCTTCGAAGCGCGTGTTCCGTCACTCACCATGACGCCGTACATGAAGCTTACAAAATATAATTAATCTGCCTGATGACGTTTGCTTAAGGTCCCACCAGCACGTGGTAAGCGAGTCTTATTGCATTCGTCCATTCATCTTAGGAATGCGGTCGCCAGTGTCGGCTCTATACAGGGTGATGATTTTCAGGTTTTGTGGAATTTTTCAAGATAGCCTCTCACAGATAACCTTATTCCAGTCCTTGAGCTGGATTACTGAGAGAGGCGGACATTACTTACACTAGAAATCAAAACACATATTATTAACAAATATATGGACACTCCGGACGCATTTGTGCCGTCGCCGGGATGATCCGCATAAAGTACAAGGGCGATAACATCGGCGCCTCGCGCCGCATGTGCGAGTGAAAGCGTGCAAGGGTGAGCCGACGATTCGCGCGCGCAAGCAAGGAAAGCGGGTGGAAAGCGCGCCGTCTTCCGTCGCGTGCAGGGCACCGGGGGGGGGGGGGGGGGGGGGAGGGAGCGGGCGTTCTACTCTGGCGGCTGCTGCGTATGACGCGTCCGTGCGGGCCCTATCTTGAAAGCGATCTGCGATGGGAACACGGAGGCTGAGTGCTGATAGCTTTGTGCGCGCTGTGTTTTCGCCGCTCAGTTGGCGTTGAAGCGAGGCATGCACCAAGGTCAATTAGCGCGCTGCTGCAGACGCGCTTTCTCACTCCAGTGTTTTGACGGCGAGTTGCCACGGTCATCGAGTGAGATGTGTTCATGTTTGCTTGCGCGCACGCTATGTTATGCTTGTTAATTTAGTTAGTAAACGAATGGTTGCAAGTTTATACGGCCGATATCTATCCTTACTTCGTATAGATGCCTACTCATGATGTAGGCATCTGATGATCAAATCATGATGATTATGATGATAGCGGGTGAGCGAGAAAGAAGATTAAACACGTGTCACTAGATTCGCATGGCTTTCGGGCAGGGACATTCATCATGGGTGAACATTTTCAAATATTTCAGAGTTATTTTCTATTCGTAGAGTTCCAAAAGCAGCCTACAACGATAGCAATTGCAGAAATATTGGTGGAAAATCATCGCTGTTAAACACAGCCGAGATGACGATGTTGGGTTAAAACAAGAAACCCGAAGGTTGTTTGATGCCAGGGGGACAAAATTTAGTGAAATCCATGCATGGTGTGACCCCGTCGTACCCAAGCTGGATGAAGCGCTATACAGGCGGCGAGCATAGGCAGTGGCGCCAAACTTTTTAAATGCGAAATCATTACGTATTCCATTAACCGGAACATCCGCCGTCCGTTATCACCCGGTGGTACCAAAACCCTCGTGACCAAGTGATGACTCCCCGTTCCCGGCGCTGGACCTGCTGCGGCTGGCATTGCGAAATCTCACGGTGAACAGCCACGGTGTCCGATCTGGCCCACTCCTTAAATTGGACTTAGGTGGATTAAGGCGGATTGTTAAAGTGGAGTAAAGTGAATTAAGGCTTGTACAGATTAGAGCAGGTGGATTGAGGTTGAGTTTTAATTTAAAATGATGACTTAGACAAGTCCTCATGCTTTCGCATTCAAATCACGTAAGGATACTTGAGTGATTGTCAATTTTGTTTAATCATATAATAAGAATCTAACAAACAACGACACCAAGGACAACATATGGGAAGTTACTTGTACTTACTAAGTGAAATAAAGAAATGATAAATTAATGGAAATGAACATGGATGAAAAAAACAACTTGCCGCAGGTGGAGAAGGATCCCAGGTCTTCGCACTATACGCGTGCGATGCTCTTGACAATTGAGCTACCGCGGCGCCACTTTCCCATCCACTTTCTGGGGTATTTATCTTTTTCCTACTAGAACTAACCCTGGGAGTGTTAGTCAGCGCCACCACTTACAAACCATGGCGGCGGATGTGGAAGAGCATTTATGCCGAAAGCGTCCCGAGTACGTGATCTTTTTGGATGAAGGCAACTGGTCAATAAACCCACACGTGCTACCTGAAGGCATCAATGTTGCCGGATTCGAAACCCTCGTTATGTAATGAACGAAGTTTAGTAGCGTGAGTGCAGACCTCTATATAGTAAAGCTAACCACAAGATGCAATCGCCGCCGTACAAATTCTGATGTCTTGCGGCGCGAGGAATCCATTAAAATGATGAAGAGCGGAAGGGAAGCCGAGAACGGAATGAAGAAGCCAACTCTTGTCCAATATGGAAGCCCGTGACGAGAAAAAGAACGCCTCGCGGCACTCGTCGCTGCTCCGCGCTGCCCGGCGGGCCTTATGCCCAGTATGCGCGTGGTAGCGAACAGAATTGTTTGCGCGGTGATTCCGTGTGAGTCGCGGACAATCACTCTTCGCTGTCAGCATTGTCCGCCACTACGCGCTGCATCCCTCTCTTCCCCACAGTCTCGTTATACTCTCCCGCTCTCCTCTCTATGATTTTCTTCCCGTTCTCTCCAAACTCGGCATCCTTCCCCTGATCCTCCTCACCCCTCCCTCGTTTTTCATCATCACTCTTGTCGCTCACCATTAACGACCATGAATTACAAAACTTATTTTCTTTTCTATGTGAGCATAGATAAACGTGAAAACAAAAAAGGGAGAGTAGGAAAACAGAACGTGGCCACGTGCTTTTCCATAGAGACGAATAAATATTTTGCGCTAAAGAGATAAACAGGGCAATAAAATACACACTGCGGGCCTTTCTCTGTCTCTCCGGGCCGATGAACTCACAGCACATGTCCTAGAAACTCGCCCGCCGTGGTATGGTCACTTGTTTTCCTCTCACAGAGCTTTTGTCGTCAAGGGAAGTGCACTCTTCTCTCTCTGCGTTCTGTACCGTTCCTAATGACCCTATTTCTCTCATTCCTGCGCCTCCCGCTTGCGATTAAATCTTAAGCTGCGTCTCCCACATGCGATGACATTTTAAACAGCTGGAATTGGGTTAAACCTATATACCAGAGCCATCCCCAAAGGCGTCTCTCAGAGCTCTGGCTTTGATTTGTGTCGTCAAATCTCATCAATAAGTCAATCAATCAATCAATCAATCAATCAATCAATCAATCAATAGTCACCGCCCCTTCCTCCGGCAATATTGTGCGATTCGCTTCCCTACGATCAGCTGCCTTTTGCCTTTCTTTGTTCCTCAGTTCCTTACCTTTCCTTTGCGGCATACATTCACTATACCTTTTTTTTCATACCCTCGCCATCCCATTACGTTCTTCCCCAGACTCCCATTCTCGTCACTTCCCGCCGCGATCGTCGTCTCTCTCTCTTTTTATCCCATGAGCACACAACACCTCTTTCCATTTTTGCTCCCCACCCCCCTTTCACTACTTTGCTACGAGTGTATACCCACACTCCTGCTTTCGAGTCATCCCTTCCACCAATTTGGCCTTTACCGCTTCAATCCCGGTTTATCCCTTTCCTAAGCTGCTTTTACCCCCCCCCCTCCTCCTACAGCCACCTCGATCTGACCCTTTTCACTCTCCTTTGCTCTCCCATCTTCCCTCTGCTGTCCCGCCTGCCGTAGTTCACTCTCAACTTCCCAAATACTCTCACCCTCGCATCCTCCCGTTCTGCTGATCTCAATCTCTTCCTTTAGCCCCCGAAACCCTTCGCCGCTTCCCTATATTCCGCGAGCGACGTCCCACGCCCATCTACCCCCTCCCTTCAGGCTCCCTGTGTTCTTTCCCGATAGTGTCAATACTCTCCGCTTCCAACTTCCCTCGTTCTCATTTCATTTCCTTACCCGCGCGGTCCCCTTCATCCCGCTTTCCCTCCGTCCTTCTTTCCCAGCGTTGCCCCGGGAGCTCTCGGGCAGCGCGCCGGCGACGCGCCGGCAGTCATTCCATCCCAAGTTCCGTAGTCGAGCGGATCGCGTCCCGACGGAATTGCTCCGTGTGCTCCACAGACTGAAACTTTTGCGTTCGCGCTTGTTTGCTTTCTCACCGTGCTGTTTTTTTTTTTCGTTTTTGTTTTGCGCGCTTCATGCGCTTCGGCCATGATCCGTAAAATGACTGTGAAGTGAGTGCACGTTACATCGACTCGAGACAACCTGAAGGTCCATCACAGACGCTGAACAGTTGGCTCCTGATTGAACATTACGCTACCTCCGGCTGTTTTCTCCGTTGGCTCAACACGCTGTGTTTCGGATAATGGTTCGAACGGGGGCGTCCACGGGTCGTTGCAGAGTGTGACACTGGAGGACGGGAGGCATTGGTCAGCCGAAGTGTGCTTAGCGAGGTCTTGCGCAATGGTGTTCGTCGTGCTTATGGCGTGATCGTTGAACCCTACAACTTTCTCTGCAGTGGGCCCAGTGAAATCAGCGGGGGAGCAGAGCAAGGTAGTAGGTGAAGATTCATAAGCTCGCGGTAAACGAACCGCCACCGAATGACTTTGCGGAAGACATTACGATAAGGGTCCTGCTGCGTGAATACGTGATTTTGGTGAACGGTCGCCTTGAGGAATGCCGGAGAGGCAATGGGCCTACAAGCCACGAAGTTAATGCAGCGACAGCTAATAACCTGCGTAAAACGCTGAATCGCGGTCAAGAATTTGGGCGTCGAGGGTCGACTCTCCACGTCAAAGTTGCCCATCTTTAACCCCGTGCTGCTCATCTGAAGAGAAGAGCTAGCTAGTACTACCTAAGAAAAAGAAATCTATCTAAACCAAGCCCCAAGAAAGGTAAATAAAACTTTGACAGATGCCCGACAAAGTTCACCAGTGAAGTTTGACTACCGAGCAATGTGTGTTGTATAAAGAGCGAGAAGTGAACGCTCTGCACGTAATTCTGTGGGATACGGCGAAGGCTTTATCAAGACAAAAGGCGTACTCCATCACACGAAATAATTAGACATGCAGCTTCACATCCGGAAGTGTTGACGCTACAGGCGCCATTCAAACTGGCAGGTTGATTCTTGGTTGTTCGCCTTGCGCTTTTTCATCCGCCATTGGCATAGGTGTCTCTTTTTTGGGGTGTTCGAACTGTCACTTTGTTAGGAACAAAGTTCACGCATTGAAAGTCAGCCTTGCACGAGTTATCGACGTGGCACCACCTGCGCCTTTGGCGGAAAGCCAAAGAAAGGTTCGGGCCTGCCAACAAGCTGTGGCTTGTTTGTTTCGCGGTAGATGAAAAAATAAAATAAATAAGAACGAGTGACTTCCCTTACCATACAAAGAAGCGACTCATCGGACTTGCCTTGGCAACGTGGCGTGGTACTCGGCTTTAGGCAAAGGTATTCTTGAGAAAATCCTTCAACGACTTGGATATTCATTGCTGTGCATAGGTGTGTAGGAGCTGTCCCGATGTGGCACCGATGTGGCGGCCCATAGGTATATATAGTCCTCGAGGCAGAGTCAACAGGAAGTTTATCGAGCGGTTGACGGCGCGCAAATATTGACAACTTGGTATTCTTTCGAAATTCGAAGTGCTACAGACGGTTCATAAAAATGTCAAAGGAAATCGCATTGCCTTTCATAAAAACGTAAAAATATCGCCCCGAGCAAACAGAGCTTCTGTGACTTTTATGACACTTCACTACCAATATCGAAAAGTCTGACAGAGTGAAAAAGAAGTTTCACCAAATTGACCGTGCCCAGGGGTATTACATTGGAGAGTCAGCTGAGAACGTCACGAAGAAGTGCGAGAGGCGTTTGAAGCACTTTCGGCTAGACGCACGGGGAACAGAAAGACTTCGAATTGAGATAACTGATGTGCTGAAGGAACGCCGAATACCTTCGCTAAGAACATAAAGTGCGGTTAATAACCATTGACGACACTGGCGGTAAAGCTACACCAACAGATCTGTGTCGTGGTTGTGCTTCAATAAACTACGTTGATTCGGGGACAAGAGTATGGGGAAAGTCTTCTAACGGACGGAGGGTTGCCGTAGTATGCCGTGATGTCTGTGTGATATGGGGTCCGAGCCTATAACGTCAATTAATAATCGACATGGCCAAATTTCACATGCCAGATGCACTCCAATGATTCCCACTCCTTGGTGCCAAGTGAACCGATGCAATGAACAAGGCTGGAACGTAATGTCAGGATCTCATTGAATAGATTCCTCAAGTTGGTCGGCTATTCTAGGCTTCGTTGTATGAAAAGGTTTTCACACCGGACGCATTCGATGTAACCACTGAACGCTGGAAGAGGGTAATACACAAGCTGACGATGTTAGATAGCTAGGGAAGAGAAGCCTGCCATTAACGAGTCTTTTGCATTGCGTTCTACGTAGGTACAGGATTGCCAGTCCCAATACTGTTCAAGGCCTGCATCACTGTGTCCTAAACAAGCTCCGGACAGACAAGGCGACTCCGTCTGGACGTTTGCTAGCTGAAAGAACATCTAGGGATGGAAGCGCATTTATTTCTTCGTCTTCACCAGCTTCGACGGCAATCAACGTGAGCACGACTGCGAAGAAAAATATTTTGAATGGTAGTTCCTTCAACGACCGATTACACAAAAGTTTTTTTTTCGGTCTCGAAAAGAAAGATAGCTACTCAATCTAAGCGAAATGTATTCAGGAAGGCAGAATGCACAACGTCAAGTCCCGGAATAGATTGCTGGGAATTCCATTGTGATCGAGTCGTATTCTATCAACGTCGTCTACCACAGCCCGGGAATGCGTTGCTTTTGACACGGTCTGTTCCCATTTCAATTTTGATTCTTCACGAGTTGTCTGTCTGGTGCTGGCGAGGACCGATTCGTTCGAGCCGATCTAAAACGAAGTTTGCGCGGAGTGTTCGCATCGCTGACGAAGCCGTCTTTTCAACTCAACATTTCGCTTAGAAGCAAATGTAAAAGATTTAAAGTGTAGTAAGGCTATAGGATATTGGGAGAATAAGATCTTCAAGATAGAGGAAAACTTTAGAAAGACGAACTTCCAAAGGACGGGAAAAAGTTACCGCGCGGCATTCTTCAACGGGAACTGTTCCTTCAATTGTTGTCTAAAGATAAAAAACAAACTATAGTAGGCATATACCACCGCCTAAGAAAAAGTAAGAAACCAGACAAAGGAAGCTGCAATTGCAGACTTTTTTTTTTTTTTTTTCAATGGAAGAGAGTGTCCTTTCTGCGATTGAGTGTGGTGTCTCAGTTGCTTCTCGGTCAACGGCCGAATCAAGGGTTTAGGGGGGAGGAGTTCACTCGGATTGCAGCAGCCTACCGTCCGCTTCGTTGAAGTCTTTGCCTCTGGACATTCGCCGCCCCTCCAAGAGGCGTTCTTCGTGCATAAATGCCTACACATGCCTACAACATCAAGATTTCGGCGCTTGAATCGCTCAACGGTGGCCTATTTTGCCGTACATGCTTTCTCGAATAACCTCTGTGAACAGTGTAAACGACTTTCAAGCGTGAATTTTGCCTGACCTGTTCAAGAAAGTACGCGCGCCTGAAGCTTGACCTTGAGATACTCCAAACAACCGCGTGCGGACGCAAGATTCAAGCCAGTGGCACCATGGTGAATATGGTTTGTGCCAACAAGAGGTAAAATATTGCGCTGTTTCTTGGGAACGGACAATGTCCAGTACTACCGGAAGCTCGTGGTTCTGACCAAGCTTTTCACACGTGAGCCGGGAGCTTGACTTCGGGTGGACGGAAGAGCGCACACGAACGTTAAGTGCAAGGCGAATGAGATATTGAAGAATATCCTTCAAGGCCCATCAAATGGTGATAATTTCAGCACGCCATTTCTTCGGCCCAGACCCTGTCCAGCACAGCCAGATGCTCGTTCTTCTCGTCAACCTCGTCATCATCGTTCTGGGCAGTGGTCGGAGCGTGGGCGTCGACTGCGGCAGCGGTGCCGACGTTGGAGCGGGAGCCGTCGGCGCGTTTTCCTCGACCCAAGCTATTCCGAGACGTCGGACGCCGACGTGCGAAGAAGCCGAGCAGGACTGCATCGGCCGGCTAACTTGCGGCATGGCCTTCCACGGTCACCGCCTGGACTGCAAGCGAGAGCTGGCCGGTCGCACTCCGGGCCGCTGCTCGGTCCACTGCCGCCAATCTCTCGTCTCCCTGGCGAGCACCGAGGAAGGCTACGCCTACATCGGCTGCGAGTGCGGCAACGACGACTATTGCCGGGCGCTACGACTACGGCTCACTCCTTGCTGGTGGCAGAAGCCCTGCGCCTCTTCGACATCTGGTGCAGCCACCAACACGACGGGATTTCAGCTGCCCGGCGGTCTGACACCGATCGCTTCTGCGCCGTCTTGGTCCCCACCGTCGTCGACGACGTCGTTGTCTACGAGACCGCTGTGTTCCCAACTGGCCCAGGACTGCGTTACGGACCCGGTGTGCTCGGTCGCGTGGGACTACTACCGCCGCTTCTGCCACGAGGTACTCGACGGCGTCGCGGACAACTGTTCGACGCGGTGCCGCAACAGCGTGCACATCCTAATACGCATGGAGATGGCGCACCGACTGCTCGACTGCGCGTGCGACGGTCGCGTCACGCGGGTCACGTGCGGAAATGAACTGAACCGGATACGCACTGCCTGCTTTCACCTGGACGGCATAGAACCCAGTGGCGGAAGCAGAGGACCACTCAGTGTCGACGGCGTCGTGGGACATGCTCTGCTGTTGGTGTATCTCTTGACCTCGTTTGGTTGGTGACTTTGAATGCGTCAGTGAACCTGGTGAAGTTCTTTTTTTGCGTGTACCGCGGCAGAGATTGTGAATAGCACAGTTGCATGGGCTCAAAATCTGCCATCAAAATAACTTCCTAAGGTGTACGAACGACCCATATAGACATAGCTGGAGTACTACTTGCTGATCCCCTGCACGTTATATGCTTCTCTTGCCATTTAATTTACTGTATGTTCATTCTCGAAGCACTCATTTGTACCGTATATCGAATAGTGTCTTATCTCGATGACGATCTTAGGAAGGTGACGAGTACAATTAACGGACTGACAGAGTGAAAGAAAAACGACGATATTTGTTTCATTGAGGCTATATACTGATATGCTCAACTGAGTGCGAAGATAAGTTTACAAATATAGGCGATAAGGTACAAGCCCAAAATTGGTATTCCACGAACTCGAATCGATTATCGAGAATGCGATAATACTTCAGCGAAAGTAAATTTAATCTCAACTGATCACTGGAAATCAGTGTGGCTTTGGTGTAATAATACCTACCGGACGCGAGCCCGTCTAAAGTGACTGCAATTTTGCGGAGCCTGCTTGCGCTTCATCACGCGGACATTTGATTCAACAGAAGAAGATAAAAAAAAGAGACTCCACTTGTTATCTCATCTCCTCGGACTGCTTTACTGCGACAGTAGATAGCAATAAATTCCACCTGACAATGCAATTTTGCTCAACTTCTGTTCAATGTCCCCGATCACTTGTTATCTGTTTCTTGCGTGGTGACATCCTTTGCTGGGAGCAAGAACGCTAGGTATACCTACTTCTGCTGTCCTGGCGATAGAGTTTCAGATAAAACCTAGGGCTAGTGACTACGCGTGCTCCCTTATACGGTGTTTTTTTTAGGTCAATTAAAATTATTATTAATTACCTAAGCTCACAGTGTAAAATACTTTGAGTTGCTCAAAAAGACAGGGACCGACAATAAGTTGGTCGCAGTGTCGTAACTCGCACGGGGATCTTGGACAGTTTGGCACGACTTAGCTGAGACACCCAAACTTAGTCCTCTTGCTTTCGATGAACCTTGTCGTTTCTCTATTTGACCACATATTGTCATCCCAAATGTGATGTATGGCGATGGCCTCATTCGCCTTCTAACATGCATACGTCATCATACTGTTTTCGAAAACGTTACGAACAAAAAGCACTCTTTACGATATCTAAAACAGCTCCGCACGGCGCGTCTCAGTGCCTCGAGGCCCACCTAAATATAGCGGCGCAAAACTCACAAGTGTAGAGGCTTACATGTGCAGTCAAAATTACATAACAAATGAAGTATTTGCCTGCGAAGAACACTCCACTACACTAAAAAAAAAGTTCAAGTTTACGTTCAACTCTGTCTCATTGCATTGTCACAATGCGAGCGTGCTCGTGGAAAATGTGGAAATAATTTTACTCAAGGGTGTCCGAGCCTCCCGCTCCCCCCCTCATTTACCCATGTATAGTACATGACATACAAAAATTATACCACCAAGAATTCAATACGATACAACGGAACTGATTATATTTCCGAGAACAGCTTCACAACTTATTAAAGAGTAATACAAAAAGGGACAGGTTCACACTAGAACGTAATACATCTAAGAGAAATACTTATTGGGGAAACATTTCTTAGCTCAATTGTTGAGAGCATCGCACGCGTAATGCGAATAGGTGGGTTCGTATTCCACCTGCGGCCAATTGTATTTACGTCAACTTTCATTTACTCACAGTTTCTACATTTCAATTAAATAAACAAGTAATTTCCCTTATGCTTTTCTTGCTATCATTGTCTGTTGGCTTCTTATAATTATTACTGTATATCTCCATGCTGTTCTTGGTGTCTTTGTTGGTTGGCTTCTTATGATTGGACTAATAAAAGTCTGGCCCCTCGGTTTCCTGTCTTCTCGTTCATATATATATATATATATATATATATATATATATATATATATATATATATATACAGCTTCAGTTTCCTTGTGCCGATCCGGCGGAACACGCCATTACGTTTTATTGCAAACGCCAGTACAATGCGTTGCTGATTCCCTTATCGTATTGTAGAGCCCGCCTGCCACAGGCAACTCGGATCCTGTTTCCGCGCCAGGCCGTGCATTAGACATATCACTGCTCTCCTTGTCTTCTTTATTCGTTTTCGTTCCCGTATAAAAACACTGATGAGACCGCATCTGGTTTTCGTTTCCTTGGCGGCCGCCGCCGCATTTCTCGCGAGTCGCGACGCGACAGCTCGTTTCGACACACCTCGCGGTGCCTTTCAGCGAAAGAGGTTTATTTCCATAGCCTCTCGTTGTCAGCGGTGTATCTCCAGTTGACGGAAGAGGAGTCGTTTCCGTCAGCTTGGTCCGCAGGCGTGCGTGTATATCGCATTGCTTCGCTTTATCTGCTCGAGTCGTAGGTCGACACGAGGACTTCCTCATTACCGCTAATGTAATTATACTTCTCGTTGAAGTATTCAGAAAGTCCAGATAATAGTCGCAGAGCACTTTCACGCGGCGTCATCCCGCTAATGGCAGAAAAAATACCCGGGTGTCCTTAGCTATCGCCTATATAAAAGAAGCGAAGGCGAAAGCCTTGTAAAGTCTACTGTAATTCACCTTAATCCCCCTTAATCAACCTTAATCCACCCAAATCCTTCATCCCTCTTAATTGAATTTATTCCACCCTAATCGTCTTTCATCTACCTTAATGTACCCTAATCCACTTAATCCAATCACTAATCAATCATTAATTAACTTTGCGAATCATTAATCATCTCTTATATACGGCTTGCCATGCTTTACTTCGCTTCTGGCCTTCCTTGGGCCACGTGGCTTTCTGTACCTCACAACACGACCTTGAAACATAGAGATCTAAGGCTTTCGCCTTAAAATCGTCGCAGCAAGAGCACAAAACAGGGACAAGCGAATCACGGGGAGTTTTCTTCGGAGCACATTTGTGCGCGTTCTCTGTCCTGCTAAATGATGGTGTACAATATTTAGGCGTTGCAGATTCTCCGGACGGCGTCGTTTGGCATCTGTCGCAGGATTTACTTATACTGAGCAAGTGCTGCAGGGCCCGTGTAGTACCCCTGACACACGGGCGAAATAGAAATATTTTAAGGTAGTCCCATTTCGTTTACGTTTAGGGACCCTTATCAAAAGCGTTTTCGCTGCTGATACACGGCACGACGTGGTCTACTTAATGTTTTCAGTTAGTAGCGCAGCAAAGCACATGCATGACGCTGCTTTTTTCAAGTGAAACTGAGAAACGTAATATATATATATATATATATATATAGGCGCAGCTTCACACTAAGTGGTGCGAAGGCTGGGCAAACAGCGAAGCTGGTGACCCTTGCCTAGCTTTAACTTTGCTTTCATTTGCTTAACTTGGTTTGTGTGGTTCTTAGCTTCAACTTTGCTTAACTTGGTTTGGCTTGACTGGTTCTTAGCTTTGTCATTGCTTTCCTTTGCTTAACTTGGTTTGGCTTGGCTGATTCTTAGACAAAGTTAGCCGACCAACACCGATACGGTCCATTCTGGGTGACGAGGCCGGCGCAAGATGCAGCATCTCGCATCTCGACGCCGGCTGCAGCCGGGGCACGCCGACGAACGCCGGATACGTCGGCCGCGCCTCGCGCTGTGGCGAGGGTAACCTGGGAGTGGGTTGTAACCTCGCCGAGCGATGAAGTGACGTGCGTCGCCCAGCAACGCCTCGCACTAGCTGTGAGAGGAGTTGCTAGGCAACGCACGGTGACGTCATCGTCAGGCGCAGTTTTTTGTTCGCGCTATGCGGCCTAACCAAGAGCTTAAACAGCTCCGCTGTTAAAATTGTCTATCTGATCAAACTGCCGTCCCTGCTAATTATACAACTGTTTTTGCAACCACTGAAATTATTAACCGTGCCGCATTGCATTTCGTCAAGGTCTGTATTGTCGAAGAGCCGCGCACGGAGGTTACTTCTTCAAGCTCCTAAAGGAGTTTGAATACCTTACCGTATACAAGTTGCCTTCAACAGAAAACGAGACCTCGTGCGTCACCTAACGCGAACGCCTTTTCAATACATGTCTCCTAGTGGCAATAGGCTTTTGGAGTTAAGAAGGGTTAATTGTTGGGCCAGTTGGTGCATCATGTAGTGTCGGTGAGCGGAAATAAGGGCAGGAAGAAAGCATGTGGACAGGACAGACGCTCACTTACAAGTGAAGATTAATGAAATGCGGTTGAGCTGGCTAGACGACGGTCCACGTCGTTAAATATAGACAAAGTTCCGGGCACGACGTTCTGCGCATTCAGTAATGAAACGTGCGGTATAGGGCTACGTATAGCTGACGTGAGTTACAATCAGGCCGACCCCAGACCGAACCTTGTACAGCAGGACGCGTATCAAGCATGCAGTTTCAGTCAGCAATCAGGATAACGTGACTACCATCAAGAAAATACGCACCCATACAAAACATTTTACAGTGTTTGGCGTGCGCTAGTCCTACAGACAGAGAATACACAATCGAAAAGAAATGTTAAAAAAAAAAAACGCAGTGTAAAGCCCATATAATAGGTATTGACAGGCTAGGTGGTGATCCATGATTGTGGTGGCAGTTCAGCGCAGCTGTGTATGTCCTCCTCATTCATGTTTGTGTAAATAATTTTTTTAAAGTGTGCTGCTTCCTCAAAACACACACACACTTCCCACCTCTCTGGTACTGGACTTGTTGGTTCTCAAGTGAGACCGACAATATTTTGTTTTCTCTCTTTTTTTGCGGGGAGAGGAGGGGGATTATCGTGCTAAAACCACGATATGATTATGAGGCACGCCGTAGTGGGGGATTCCGGAAATGTTGACCCCCTGGGGATCTTTAACGTGCACCCATTGCACGACGCAATGGCGTTTTTGCATTTCGGCCCCATCGAAATGCGGCCGCCACGTCCGGGATTTAATCCTGTGACCTCGAGGTTAGCTGCGCAACACCACAGCCACTAAGCCATCACGGCAGGCCCGACTAAACGTAATAATGCCTAGTGTCTTTAAAACCAGGAAGTCCACAACTCGCGCAAAAACATGTCTCTCGTCTACACACACGCAAGCACGCACGCACGCACACAAACAAAACTATTTACTGCACCGACTATACCAATTGCTTCTGTCTGCTACAATATACTGCGAAACTCTTTAATATATTCAGGAAAATAGTGTTGAAAATATCAGTCAGTCGAAAATCAGCGTATTTGCTCGCGTGTAGCAATAATCCCTCATCCATTTACGACGCGAAGATAACATGCCGAATGCGATGTGTAGGCCGCTCTTCGTCTATAGCGGCGAGAAAGCATGGGACCAGTATTTTAGAGATAAACGCAAGCCGCACCCCCAACACTTGGGTGCGGCTTGCGTACCATAATCTAAAGCTCTCTATTCATGAACAAGTTGGCCAGTACTTCGATCCAACTGGTGAAGACATGTGTGACCGTCAAACGCTTCGTAGCAGGAACTTTCTTCGGGATAAACTCCCCCGTCATTTGGGAGTGGCTCGACGCGAATGAGGCGGATAACTTACGCATGATCGTGCTCGCTCTCAGTGAAGAGCGGGCACTGCAATCCGCTCATCATGATGAACAAGCAACCTGCATAGGCTCTGCACGCGTACTACGAGTGCACTGCACGGTAAGTGTTGTATTTCTCTCGAGACGTAGCGTATGGCACGTTACGTGGACTCTTAATACTCTGTCATCCTCGACTGTGTTTTACTTTTCTTTTCGTCCAGTGAGTCACTCTAACAGACGGCACTTATAAGATTCACTCATTACAGAGCTAGACCACCTGTATTAAATTTCTTCCACTTTATGTCAACTAGGATATCAGCTGCACGTGTTCTCTCTAATCCATATCGTCGTCATCCTGTGTTTTAACGGTACGCCTTTCTTTAGAGAGTTTTAGCGCGTCGTGTAAACGCAAGCGGACTGGGCGTTTTACTGGATGAGCGGAGTGGATATGTAAACGGCCTGCACGGTGCAGCCACCTGGTGACGCCGAGCTGAACCAGACAAACACAGAACTAATATTGCAGTACCCAAGTGTATTCCACTTCGCTGCTGGTGTAAATTTTCGGCAGAAATTCACAGCAGCAGTGAAGTAGAATACACTTAGTTATTGCAATACTAGTTCTGCGTTTGTCTGGTTGAGCTTGATGCCACCAGGTGGCTGCACCATGCAGGCCGTTCACGTCTGTGCCTTCTTTATCCGATAAGACGTCCAGCCCGCTTGTGTTTACCGGAATACAGGGCACGCTAAATCTATCTTATTTTCAATCTATGGTTACCATATGAACTGTAGAATTTCGTCTCTCTCTCCGTCTTTTTGTGGAATTCCGTCTCTCTCATTCTCGTAAGCGTACCAGCTTAGGATCTTACCACCAGAATCTCCTGAAATCACGACAGCAGGTCAGAAGGTGTTAATTTCGACTGCGAGTAACCGTTGTTAACGCAGCGCTATAAGAAAATACGGGTTTATTAAAGGGCGTTAGGGCATCGTAAAATGAAACATCCAGGCAGGCAGTGAACGTACCCCTAATGTACACGTTTTCTTTATTAATTATGACGAATGAATAATGAAAGAAATGGCTGTGTTCAAAGCATCTGCAGTTGGTCCCACCTACACGACGTTGAACGCACAACTGTTGAGGTCACCCTCCACACAGGCAGTCAAGGGTTAACCTTTGTTGCTGAGGCAGCTTCGCAGAACATGCGGTCGGCACGAGGTGTCAGGCTGTTACGTCACTGAAAAACTGCGTGCCCAACACGACACACCTAGAAAGCGCGACGCTGGAACATAAAAATCATAGGTTGTGACGTAGGCGCTTTTCGATAGTATAGGGGCGGGTCACAACAAACAAGGCCAATGCACTCGAAACAGTTTCACCTAACGAAGATATTACGTCAGAAAATAAAAACAATTCGTGGTGACTATTGAAATGTATATTGAAGTTAAACACCACAGTGCAGCATATGTCATAGTACTGAATTTCGTCGCCTTTCCGGGCAGGCCAGTAGTACCTCTCGTGAACGGCCCCGTTGTGTCTTTACTGTTACCTGCTTGTTCTCATCAATGGAGATTTTTACTGCGACAATATAAACGATAAGAAATTCACAATTGCTTAAGAGTTTTCGTGAAGAGTACGATAACTAATGTGTCCTTCCCTTCACTAGATTATGGAATGTCGCGTTTCACCTTCTTTGTTCGAAGGTAAAAAATACCGAAGGACGTGTTCTAATTAAGTTCCGAAAGAACTATATTATTTTTTTACCCTGCGCTTTTTTTTTTACCACGATGGCGTCCTCTGCACGGTCTTCAATGCTATAGTGATGAATGCTCGCTACGGCATGACTGCCCCGCACCGCCAATCATTTGTCACTGCACCAAAGTGACACGTCATAGCGACATTGTTGTAGAAAAAGTGGTATGCGCACTTGAGATTTAGAGATTCGGAGCTCTGCGCTGGGTAGACGTGCACAGCAGCAAAAGTGGCCACGTCGTTGATGGCCGCAGACGCAAATGCCATGGAATGTCTGCCGACGTGTCCTGTACCTGACGCCGGGCGCGTTGTCGTAGTACTGTTTAATATATCTTTCTCAAAACTACTTGAGGACAGACACCACGTTTTAGAGTGCGCAGCGCACTGAACACGACTGCGACGCTCCCTCTGGCTTCAGGTAGAGGATACCTCGTCTGTGCCCGTGTCCAGTGGCTGAAGATTTAACACCTGAACACTTCGTTTCTTCAGCGCTCCCCTCTGAACTTGAAGGTTGACTATTGATGTCATGCCGCCTAGGCTCTTCATTGTCACTTCCGCCGTAGCCCACATGTAGAGGCAGGACGATGTTTTTGAATGAAAATTGTACAGTTAAAAGTTCAAAAATCTTGACTTTGTTCAATCAGCCGTACTTGCTAAACA
Source organism: Dermacentor silvarum (assembly GCF_013339745.2). NCBI lineage: Eukaryota > Metazoa > Arthropoda > Arachnida > Ixodida > Ixodidae > Dermacentor > Dermacentor silvarum. The sequence goes on from NC_051160.1 coordinate 11,369,431, forward strand.
TTAATTTAGCACAGACTGTTGCGCTTTTAACGCAACATCGCTATATCTTCGTCCTACGCAGGGTTGCCGACAAGTAGTTATGATTTCTTTTTTCTAGTGAGCAGATCACTACAAAGCCGCAACACTCCGGAAGCACGTACTCAGTCACTGATTTTGCGTTCTGTTGTGCTGTTGGTTATAGTGACCTTTGATGCCCCTGTTTTCTTTCCCACGCACAGTCGTCCCAGTATAAATTATGCATGCGTGGTTCGCATACCTGCAATAAAGGAGCCAGCATGAGTGGACATTAGGCGGTGCCAAGGAGAAAGTACCTTTACAATCGTCGCTTCTTCCTAGGGCTTCATGACTTCTAACAATCGTGTCTTTCAATATACTAGTAAGTGACCAGTATTTCTAAAAAATGATACCTTCCTAGTGTTCAAGGATGTGACATGATCGCTGCCGTGACTAGTTCGATAAATGCTATTCGCTCATTTGCTCTAAAATCTTGCGCATATCATTGCATAAAACTAATGTTAAGGTTTGGGTGAGTTGGTGGTTTTGATTTATGTCTTATTCTAGCCGCGAAACAGTCGAGCGAAGGAGTGCAAAGAGAGAAAGGACAAGCACAAACACACATCCTTTGTTTCGCGTTAGGCGTTAAAATATGATGCGAATTGTCTAAGAGACTTGACTTGCGCTCTAAGGCTATAAGAGTCAACCACTCACGTCCGCAGTGTCCCCATTAAAAAAAAAAAAAACAAGATTCCACTGGAGCAGACGCGTTTGCTGTTACTAAGCTTACAGGATAAGTCCTTCTTTGTCACTATCGTCTTGTGTGAGTCTGTTCAATATTAAAGACGTTTTCTTTACATCAAATGTGTATCGTGAAAGACTGCCCTCAGCTTCCAAGCGCTTCGTACTTTCTACGGCTATATGAAAGCGCAACGCTCTGTCCCCGCTGCTCCGAATGCTTTAAGGCTATCATAGCCTACTATTCGAAGCTTACGGGGTGGCCTTGCTGCTTGTAGAAACATCAGGTCTCTAAAACATACCCTCAAACCCCACCATCATCACTTTGGCCACCCAGGCATCATATGCTGAGGCCGGTCAGCTTTTCACTGACATCCCAGAGTCTCCTGGCGAGTGCCGGATCTTCGGCGTTTCTGCTGGGCAGGGACCGTCGGCAGTCCATGAAGTACTGGCCGGTCACCTTGGCGACTTCGTCAGATACGGCGAGATATACGGACGTCTGCGCCCCTTCCTTCGGCGTCTGCAAAACCAAGCCGAGAAAAGAAAGTTATTATGCTCTCATTTCTTGCTTTCGTGAAAGTAGTTGTCTGTGAACGCCGCAGAAGACTGTTTTATTCAGTCTTATCTGATACTATGCAAAAAGGGGTATATTTATCTCTTCTGGATTTTTTTTTTCAGTTGCCCCGCCAGCGGCAGCAAAATGTTATAAAATTTTGAGGACTGTTTTCCCCTGTTTCCAAACTTTCATTCATAGAACTTAACGCTGTGGGGAAGCCAGCCACATACTGTATTTTTGCCAGTGTTTTCAATAACAGAATCAATTACTCAATGAATAAATAAATAAATAAATAAATAAATAAATAAATAAATAAATAAATAAATAAATAAATAAATAAATAAATAAATAAATAAATAAATAAATAAATAAATAAATTTTCCACGTAGATACATTTTCCTTCATTGACCGTAAATAATGACATGTCTGTGCGATTTTTCACGTGAAAATTTATATTTGTCGGCGTCAATAAATCTGGAGTCATTTAATCTGCAAAACCTGGAGCTGTTTATCGGAATACCCACCGTTTCTTAAATGTGATACACTTACCACATGCTGTGCGAAAACAAGTGATGGCATCTTCGAATGGTTCTCTTTCGCGTGCTCAGGCAGCGCTTCAAAGGTCGTGTAAGAAAAGCTCATACTACATTAGAAAAGCGTGTCTAACAACGTAGACACTGCGCTGCAGTAGCTGGATCTCACTTTTGATCTCTTAAGTGACTTTCGCTGCACGGCATGGAGCGCTATATAACGATCAGGCGAAGCAGCGAAGGTGCGTTTGGAGCAGATTTGAGCATGCCACTTTGAGAGATAATTGACAAAAAAATAAAAGCTTCTGACTAAGTATTATAGGCAGTTTTAGCTTAGCAGTTTAGCATGTTTAGCGTAATAGCGGGCTTAGCAGAACAGCGGGATCGAAATGCGTATGCGCTGAACGCGCTGGACGACCCATAGCGTTTAGCGTACGCTCGCTATTTCGCAGGTTTAACGTTACCATCTTTGCGTGGTTTACGTAAAACATGGCGGCGGTTCCAGCCAGTCGCTTCCAACTGGATTTGGCGTTGCTTTGTGGAATTCGCTTCGTTCGTACCAAATGACTGTGTAAACGACTTTCGCTTAATCTCAGGTCGCTTCGACGACAGAGTATTATGGATAACCTTGTGGAGTTTTCGAGATCGCTTCTCGTTTCGAACGCGTCGAGGCCTAACGAGAAAAATTTCCGAGATGGGAGCGCCACCTATCGAAGAAGTCGGAGGATAAGTGCGATGGCATATGGCCTCTGAGAACGGGTGGTCTCGGAGGCTATGGTCGGCAGCTTGTACTGTTTGCACAGATTTCGCCGCGGATCGGCAGACATGGAAGTACAAACACAACACGTTCCCGGCTTTCATCGCGCTGCCTCGTACTTTTCCGACGCGCACACAAAGCTTGGCGAATACATAGAATCAGTTAGGTGCACTATGTATGCAAATTCAAAGCGTAATGGAATAGCATCCCGCACGTAAATTACGCTATCACGCTATACTAAAACTCGATTTCTGCAAAGTTCGTTTGCAGAACGGTAACGCTATTTCCCTTAATCCCGCTATTACGCTAACGTTAGACGAAAACTATCTATAATATACCGCTACTTTCTTCTTGGAAGCTCGTGCCTCGGGAATGCACAACATTATCACACTTGCAGCGCAGAACGCAGCTTTCTCGGTAATGAACGAGAACAAGGGGGGCCGAAGGGTTGGATTTTGTTTAGTCACAGCCGTACGGAACCAATACATAGTGAAATCAAGGATGCTTCGTGTAAGCACATGGCATTTCTTGACTTGATCACCTCGAAGGAGACACTTTTCTCCACATTCTGCAATATATACCATCGTCATGCAAAACAAACCTGTCATATCTCCACATGCGCAACGACTTCTCCTACTGACAACATGCCCAGGTTATCTGCAACACTTTCAAACGTAAGGAATCAGGAAGATGCAGCTGTTAATTTTGACCTGCCTTCCTGTCTCCTGATTGACGTATAATAAAAAGTGCAGGCTGGAAAAGATTATCAACCGGCAAATTAATATTTAAAGATACGCCTTGTTTTGGTTGGACGTTGGGCGTTGGGATGTCGATATGAGAAAGTTTCCATCTCAAGCTTGGACCCTACGATTTGTCGGTTAATTAGAAAACAGACTTGTATTTGTAAATTACACTTCTCGAACCTAAAAATGGTCAATCTCACCACAAGCAAGAAAGGACAAAAAAAAAATAATAGAATATGGGTGGCAACGCCACCTTGCAGTTCCGGCACTAGCTGTCACACCATCATCATAGATATTTAGGAGAGCCTGCTTAGTAAACTGCTTATCTGTGTAAAAGCAACGACCTTTCTGTATTCTGAAGAAAGTAAAGGTGCCATCTAAAAAAAGCCCAGGATATTTTTCTGTGTAGAAATGCTTGAAATAGGAGTAAATACTTCAGAATACATGACGGTCAGACCAACATACTAGCGCCGGGGCTTGGCGCGTAAATCAAGCAAGCAAAGCTCTGCCTTTGCTTAATCTGCTCCCGATCAACCCTCGTCTTGTCGAGCAAATGCAAATAGCCGAATACAGTACTTATTGAAATAATACGTTACAAATCTGAATTTCTGTCATGCTACTCTTTAAAGTTACTTTAATTTACGGACGCAGTATTCCTGGAAATGTTGAAGTATAGGAAATGTTGAATGACTGAAAAAAAAGTTTACAGTTTTTTTATGAAAAATGGAAAATAAAGTAAGTTTCACACACTCTGCCACATATATTTGTAGCAGGGCGATTCTGTAAGCTACGCAGGTGGAAAATATGAACAGACTGTCTATATATCTTATTCGCTAGACTAGAAATGCAAGCTTAAGCGGACCAGCCACAGTCAACATGAAATAAAAACATAAATTTTCTACAAACATAGTGTAATTGTTTCGAAACAGAAACGTGTAAAACAAAAAGCCAGCGCACTACCTATTCTGTGTCGGTATCGCTGCAATCGCTTAAAGGACTCCCTTTTTGCCCGAACGTTTCTTGAAATTTCGCATTGAAAAATTCACGGGCTGGAGATTCTGCTGAATTTATCAGCTGCTCAAGAAAAAAAAACAGAAAGCATATTTTTCCCCCGCAATATTCTACTTTTTTTCCCAACCACTCGCATTTCAATGTATTCATCGATGGCAAGAACCCTCAAAGAAGTGAGTCAGGTTTGTTTCAATCTTCGCTTCCTATGCGGTAGACAAAAAAGATAAATTATAGAAAAGTTGTGGAACAGCCGGCCGCACCTTGCCAAAGAAGTAGAACAGGGCGTTCATCACGATGTTCATAAAGCCGACGTAGGTGCTGTTGATGTCCGTTTGCACCGCACCAGGGTGGAGAACGTTGGCCGTCACACCTAGAATATTTAAACAAGAAACAAAAAACAAACAATCTTCCAGGACGCTGGCGAGAGGACAATCAAGATTTGCAAGCATCATTGTGAGTTGTGTGGTTTTTGTTTCAATTCAGAACAGTGAGTCTCAGTGGGTAAGGTCAAATTTACTCTATATACGTTAAATAACTTGAAAATATATCACCACATGATTGTTATGCCACTTTTTTGTTCCTCATCCAGTCATGCAGTTTTGTTTTCCCGTGTGACTGAAAGCTGCGAATTCCTTGCCTAAGAGTGTTCGCGCATCCTCACTCGGTTAGGTCTTAGCAGCCACTGAAGACACTTTGTGCAGAATGCATGAATTTTACCGCGCATCACTTCCTCCTGCTATATCCCTGTGTCGGGCTGTAGTGTAGAATAAATAAATACTAATAAAAAAGTCGCAGTTTCGCCCGAAAGGCGAAGCATGATCGCGATGGCAAATTAGTGAACAGCTATACGAAGTAAGGATATTAGTTTTATTGGCCGTATAAACTTGTAAACATAGGCACACTAACTAAACTAACAAGCATGGTGCCACGCACGCACAAGCAAACATGAACACACCATACTCGATGACCGCGGCAACTCGCTGTCAAAACGCTGGAGTGAGGAAGCGTGGCTGCAGCAGCAGCGAGCAAATTGACCTTCGTGTTGCATCTCACATCAACGCGAACTAAGCCGCGAAAACACAGCGCACGGCGGACTGTGTCCTCGACGCACATGGCTTTCAAGATACAGCGGCCAGGGCGGGCTCAAAGTAGAACGCCATCCCCCCCTCCCTACCCTCCCACTGGAGCGTGGCACACGACGCAAGACGGCGCGCTTACTTCCCGCTTCCCTCCTTGTGTGCGCAACAATGAGCCGCGATGGCCGGCTCACCCTCGCACGGTTTCACTCACACATACAGCATACGGCGCGTGGCGAAGATTTTATCGCCGTTGTACTTTATACGGATACCTCACGGCGACGGCAGAAATGCGACTGAGGTGTCCATATAACTGGTATCGCAATAAAAAAATAACATACCTGGCAAGCGCCAGATCTCATTATCCTCCTCCCTCCTCATTACATTGAAATCAATTCAATGCGGCAAAACAGAAAATGTGTCATCCGAAAAACAAGGCGAAATTATGGCTGAAAGATGCATCATCGTATGCAGTACTATAAGCATGACATCGGACATTAGTACTTAACAAAATCGTGTTATAGCGTTTTACATGAACAAGAGGGAGCCCCAATACACAGCACACCGAAATACCAAGCTTATACAGGTACCCCAGGAAACATTGTAAGTGAATTATTGGCAGGCAATTCACTGATTCACTATAGCCTTCGGCTGTGGTTCCAAAGAAGTTTCATCAGGAAAGTGAAATGGAAATTGAGAAAAAAGTGTCAGCATGCAGAAAAAGAGAGGCACAAGGATGAAGGTACAAGGATGAAGGATGAAGTCACAAGGATGAAGGTATGGCACTCGACTTTACTATCAGCTCTACAACTGTTAGAACCCTGCCTTCAGTTGTATGCCTTCCTCTCTGTTTCGCTTGTCTCTATTTCTGTTTGCTCGCATTCCCCTGCCAAAACCAAGCGGGAATACATAAAAAATTTTCGCACTTATATGGCTGCTGGCTTGTCCCATATGACTAACATCTTTGCTCTTAAGGTTATAAAGTATTTCTATGGCACACGACAGCGAGCTCCAACTGCACATGCGCCACTGAGAGTAGCCGTAATAGAAACCTGCGTACAAACTCTGACCACCTGGTTCGCACCGAAACATCTGACACGAGAGTTGGACAGCGGTAGCTACTAAACTTATTTCATGCATGCAGTCATCATGTGCTCTGTCGTAGCTATCGTTGTTTATTGGCCTCAAAATGTTCCCCAAAAAAGGAAACTTCATTCATCCCCATCAACTACTCGAACTTACCCTTTCAGAGTTGGGTGTCATGTGACCAAAAAAAAGCACCCGTAAATGTGCAAAAATATTTGCTCTGTAGTTTGTAGTAGGGGGAGAGACGCGCATAGTCCTACCCGTTCCCAGAAGCCTCCGCGCCAACTCCTTCGTGAAGAGCACGTTAGCCAGCTTGGTGTCGCTGTACACCTGCATGGGCATCCGGTACTCGGCGTAGTCCAGGCGGCCGGGATCGATGCGGCCGAAGTGGTGCAGCAGAGACGACAGTGTGATGATGCGGCTCGGTGCGCTAGCCTTCAGCTTGCCTGCAAGGAAAAAAAAAGCGTTTGCGGCATCGTCAGGTACGCGACCTCGATGACGCATCTCTGGCATAACGCACTTCTTCGCTTCTGCCACCCTCACGTATGTGTTTGTCCCCAGCTTGGCGGACAGAGGCAGGAATATTGTCCTTGATAACTTGCAGGACCTTCCGCTTTCTGGATGTACCCAATGTCGCGCAAGTAAGACCGTCCGGTAAACAAGAACATTTGTGCGAAACGCGCTGGCTCATTGCTGCTAAGATTTAGCACAGAGTCGTGGGAAATTGTGTGGTGGATGCATTTCAAGATGTCTTTAGGGTGCATTAGTTACATGTTTCGTCCATGACGAATAAAGAGCCCGCGTATTCTACGGCGACGCCGAATGGAAAGTGTAGACATTAAGAGAACGAAACCGGTTCACCGTCTCTTAAGGCAACGGCGAAAAATGGTAGGCATGGCCTCATGGCTCGCCGGTAGCATGGCCTCTGAAGTTGGGCAGCGTGCCCGTCGACCGATCTCGGAGGCCATGCCCGTAGCCCTTAATTTAGCTTTAACATTGACAGACGACCACAGATTCTTCACTTCTTGTCTGGCATCGCCGTATGCGACGTGGACTTATAATTTATTCTGAGCAAAATTGGCAAGCCTCGCCCCTCAAACATAATATTAAAATCCTTCCCCCACGAAATATCACCTGTTTGTGAAATTCGAGTTAGACCGAGTCAGAGGTTTAACCCGAATGGTCATGTATTATACATTTATACTTCTGCTCACATTTACGCAATATTATGTCACGGGCTGCTATGTGACCACGGCAGACGTTTAACAGCCGGCCTTGAAAGCCGTTGATGACGAATTTTATAGAATCAAGATCCGGGCTTTAGGAGTTCAGTGGTCTTGAGCGATTTACCCTAGAATAATCACCGCAAATGTGAGCCTTTCAACACATGTAATCCGTCACCGTCAGTAGCAAGAACCACTGGCATTCTCCTCCAATTCTACACACTTCATACGCCGTGTATCGTCATCGTTGGAGAGCTGTTAACGTGTTTCATAAAGTCCTTCATCGGAGCACGAGCCAATGGTAATGGAATGCCAAAACGATAGTGTACAGAGCTTTTGATGGACATCGGAGAACCACTGGTGTTCAAAATAAATCCGGAGCTCGCTATTAGGGCGTCTCTCATGGCTCCGCTGTGCTTTTGGTACATTAGAACTAATCAATGAATCAGTCAATTGAACATTACTCACCGAGAAGTAGATTCGTAAGTAGGAAAGGCCCCAGATGGTTGGTCTGCAGCGTCTGCTCGAATCCGTCAACCGTTTCCACTCGGTGCGGAAATGCTGAAAGGGGAGTGGCGGCAATCAAAGTGGAGTTAATTGCTTATAAACTCATTGAGATCCCCTGCACCGGCTCAGTGGCTATGCCATTAATTATGCCCCTTAGTCCTGCGACTTGAATTCAATGTCCCCTGGCGACCGATTTATCTGCTAGTGCACCGAACGTATTCATTCAGAGCTACAGGCTTAATTCTGGTTCCCCCATACACGTGCGGCGTTCATGCTGCCGAGAGCGCGACGTGGGGAGCATTCTCAATCGCGACGGTCGCGCTTGATTAAGTGAATGCTTGCGTTCGCTATACGTCAGATAATCTTCGCCTAATTACCCAGCGCGTTAATTGGTCGAGCAGATTACGTCCGCCAAGTCTTATCGTAGTCTTATGTATTGGAAGACCAACGTGTGGCCAAAGCAGAGGGACTTCAGCATCCCAAGGATTACGCGTTCGTCCACCGGCCATGGTGTCTCGGTCGGTATTGTATTGCGCTAATGAGCAAGAAGAGGGGGGGGGGGGGGGGGGTAGTATAGCGATGGAGGCGGAATGCATGAACACTTGTTCACCGTGTCTTAGATGCATTTCAGAGAACTCCAAGTGGTCAGAATTAATTCCGAACTCTTCCATTACGACATGCCTCATAGGCCACTTTGGGGACTTTATTAATACCCCCCTCCCCCCCGTCCCAATTCATAATTAGGGCACCTCTCGACGGCTTCTTGTCCACAATCACCCCGTACTGGCAACTCTGGACACCTTGACGCTAACCGGAATCTGTTGAGCTGCAGAAATCGTCATTAAAAGACCAATATCTCGATGGTAATTTCACTCGACAAAGTCGCGTGCAGCCAGTACTACTAAACAGTCGTTGTCAAACCCAGGATTGGAACATCGCTTTTTCAAGGGCTGAAGCTTAATCTTGAAAAGGATGGCGTGTTCACTCATGAATGCGGCGCAAGATGTTAGGCTGGGCTCCGGCTAGACACGAAACATTTGAACGAAACCAGGTGGCTTGTGGACACTTCTTGGATATGTCAAAAGCATTCGACTCAGTTAACCACCGTATTATATGCAGTAAACTTTACAACTATGGCTTTCGGGGACATTTTCTAGATTTTTTAATAGTTATCCTTTGAATCGCTTTCAAATTGTTTGTTTGAATGATGTTCACAGCGCCACTGCGGTACCTCACAGCAGGAGTGCCACAGGGTTCTGTGCTGTCACCACTTTTATTTAACTTATACGTGTGCGAGTTGGGAGAGATAATTGGCACAAGCACTATTTTTCAATTTGCGGACGACACGTTCCTTGTTTCAAGACACATGGAATATGTAAGGGCTGTTGCTCTGCTTCAAATTGACGCAGTTAATGTCACAAACTGGCGTAAAAGTAATCGAATAAGAGATATTTGATAAACGTTTTAAAGCGCAAACAAGAGACAAGGCACAAAATGAAGGTCAGACACAGGACAGGCGCTACTTTCAACAGTTTATTCCACAACTTCGTCATCAAATATATATGAAAAAGGCACATGCGCAGAAACCTTAATGAAAATGAGAAAAAAAAAAATAGAAAAAAAACATGATAAGCACAATGTATAAGAAATGCCTGACTAATTTACATGCGCGTCGAGGTATCCAAACTCTTTTGCGTATTTGCGTAAAGACTTAAAGAAGGATCACTGATGCAACCTACCCCCCTGTTTTTAATGTGATATGCTTCCAGTATACCAAGCGGGCCTCAATGAGCAGGCCCGCTTCTTGGTAGGAGCCATAATTAGCAGGCCCGCTTGATACTGGAAGCATATCGCATAAGAAAGACGGGAGAAGGTTGCATCAGTGAACCTTCTTTAAGTCTCTACGCAAAAGAGTTTGGATACCTCGACGCGCATGTAAATTAGTCAGGCATTTCTTATACATTGTCCTTCTCGTGGTGTTTCTTTCTCCTTTTCATTAACGTTTCTGCGCATGTGCCTTTTTCCATATATATTTCACGACGACGTTGTGGAATAAACAGTTGAAAGTAGCGCCTGTCCTGTGTCTGACCTTCCTTTTGTGCTTTGTCTCTTGTTTGCACTTTAAAAAGTTTATCAAGTATGCACCAACTAGGCCCATAGAAAGTTCTTCTAAATAAGAGTTAATGCGCGAAAAACGCAATTAGTCTGTTTTAGAAATACTTTAAAAGTTATTGATGCCACTTTGCCTGTCCTTTTTCATGGCTCCGATTGTTTGAATTGTGACTGTACACCGATTGAATATGTGGGCAGTGTTAAATATATAGGAGTTCACTTTGAGAATGCTTTATTATGGAACGTTCATATGGCTTCCATTTGTGCAAAACTTCGACCAGCTGCGTGCTTATTTTACCGTGTCCGAAGCTATGCTCCCATTAAAATAAAGAAAGTGATCGTTCATTGCGCTAGCTTATTCGCATATGAGATATGGTATCTGCTGTTTCTTTAATTGCAGCAGCTCTTGGAAAGCCAAGGTAAACAGGTTATTATAAAATATTCTAAAAAGTGTAGCCTACAACACAAACATTGATACGGATAACCTGTTTAGGTCTCTGGAAATGCCGAAACTTTGATTCAGTGTTTCTTTCTGTTGTTGTGCCACGATATTTCTGGAACGAAAATTTTCGCGTGCCTGCTATAAAACACATGAATGTACGCAATCCCTCCAGATGTGTTGTTCCTCGAACAAGAACTAATTATGGCAAAGGGAAAAGACAGAATTATATTGCGAATTTGTTTAATGAACTTCAGTACTGGAGCAACGAAGTTTATCCGGCTTTTTTAAAGAACGCCTCAAAAAAGGGGGATATAAAAAAATATTACTCGTATTAAGCTAACTTTTATTTGTGTCAGTGTAAGCATTGCGATTGGTTTAGACATTATACCTATATCTATTTCACGGTTTTCCTTTAGAACATGTGCTAATGCAGTGTATATTCATGTAATAGTGTGATGCGTTTTGTTTGACGATGACATGTAGCACCTTTTTCACCCTGTCTTGTGTGTTTCTTGATAATTTGTTTTGCACGTGTTGTTGAAAATGGTGAAGAGCTTTGCTTTATATTTTGGAGCATTAGTTATGCTCGAGAACCTATTAACGTGATTTTGCCGCGACTGTCAGGTCTCTGCCACACAAGCCCTTGGAAGGCTTCGGCAGACCTCACAAGAAATGCATGTATATACCTATAAGAACTCACAAAAAGGGCTATTATTATTATTATTATTATTATTATTATTATTATTATTATTATTATTATTATTATTATTATTATTATTATTATTATATACGGAAAGCTGTGCCAAGTAAATGCGTGGAAAATATTCGCCAAATGTTTCCCACTTGCATCCGAAACCTAAAAGGGACCAATATTCAAAGTGAATAAAGAGCGAATGAACGCGCCGCGCTCACGGACGATTCCGGCGTTGTTGATGAGCACGTCGAGGCGTTCCTCGGTGTTGACGATGTCGTCGGCGAACTCGCGTATCGACTTGAAGGAGCACAGGTCCAGCTTGCGCACCACCACGTGACGGCCGGTCTCCTCCAGGATCTCCTTGGCGGCCGCCGCGGCCTTTTCCGGGTTCCGGCAGGCCAAGATGACCCGTGCGTTGCGCCGCGCCATCTCCTTGGCCGTCTCCTTGCCGATGCCTGCGTCGTATATATACACGCCGCAATTGACGTCAGGGTGGACCCCGCCATAACGGAACCACTTTGGCGCGTTTTGGCGAAACGCCTTGTTTACGCGTCGGCAGCTTTAGCTTGTCCGCAAACGTACTACCGTTTGAAAACTGCCGGAATATACCGTAGATGTGTACGGTAGTATCAACGCCGATAGCGCCATATTGTGGCCCAATTGGTAATGAGAATCTTAACAAAAATTTAAAAAAAAGCTAGAGATAGAAGGCGCATAAAAGAAAGCTGTGACACAAATTGTGACACGCAGCAAAGTTATCCAGTTAAGAACTTCTCCTCTTTAAGATTCCAAGTAAGCGAATTCTTTATCGTGTAGCGTATACGGTGTCTTGACCGACAGATGTATTGCCTCGCTTCCTTATGCGAAACGATTCGACAATCTCAGGGGCGAGCTGATCTCTGTGATTAAAGAATATATCTGTTTCTTCGAATACGGGATAACAGTTGCAATATTGTCACGTAGTAGTGACGCTGAAGTAAACAGTCGTAAAACTGTGTATGACGAAACTGGTTGTTTATTGGGCGAACCTGTGCCCACAAAAGCAAGCTACACTCGAAGCACAACGAAAGCGGCGAACGCAGTCGGCGGTCGTCGAAGATCTGATCAGCGTCGCGACGCGTCGGCTTTTATACCTGAGTCATCGAAGGTTCCAGAATAATCCCTGGTACGCGCGTGTCTTCCAGAAAGTTCTAGACAAGTCGCGTCGCTTATACAATCAGATAACATAAGCGTCGGTGAAAACAGGCAACGAAAAGAAGCATCGATAACGTTCTAGAAACTTCCGATACAGGCGCGTCCTGCGCCGAGCGATAACGTTTAACATTTGTTAGCCGGTGGAAAGCGGCCACCGGTGAAAGATAAACATGTATACGTGTCAATATCAGCAATGCACGGCAAGAGGGCCTTCTAGTTTTACTGGATCGATGGAGCTGTGAGGACGCAGCTTCGTAACTCGGAAACAGGCGCTAAGGCGGAGCAACCGTTAGCCTAGAATGTGAGGATAGCCTCGCCTGTGGCACCACTACTGCTCCTACAACCACCGCCACCGCAGTGAGCCAGCGGCACCAGCTCCATGGTGTAAAGACGTACCAGCATTGGCGCCGGTGATGAGCACCGTGCGGCCGGTCATGTCCTTGTTGGAGGTGCATGTGCCCACCGTGAGCCGGCTGTACACCTTGCACACCAGACACACCATGGTGAGCACGGCAACCACGAGAGAGGTGGCCCAGCCGAGCAGCTGGTACAGGGTGACGTCATGGAGGCGGCCAGCCACCACGTCCACCAGTCGTGGCTCCCCGACCTTTAACAAAAAAGGAGAAGGAGATGACGGTATTTATTTTTTTCGCAATCGCTACAGCAACCCTGCTATGTCTCAGTGCAGGACGAAACCACACTCCCGTACCTGTTGGAAATACGTCTGTCACGCCCTAAGCGTCAGTCTTTTCCTTCCTACTTGATGTTCGTATCTAAGTCATTTACCATTGGTTCAATGTCTTCCGCGGGTAGTGCATGTATACGAACAGAGTACATGCATTCGTACTCTGTATGCGTGTGCGTAGTACGTGTACAAGCACAGACGTCATCGATGGTGGCATAATTCGGTGCAGTCAACACGGTGAAAGGCTGCGCTTTATGTTAATATGCTCATCTACCGCAGCGCTGTGGAATCTGCGAGCACGACAGTGATATGGCGTCTATGACATCACTTGAATACTTGCTGCATTGTTTCACTCATTGCGGGCATGTTAGGCCACTAATTTGACTGAAAACGGCCGGTTTTAGGTTCTTCGTAGTTGTAAAAAGACAAAAAAAAAAAAAATAACTGCGTGTGCAGCTCAATTCATATGAGATAAGAACGTAAATTCAAGAAAAGAGAAAGGTCAAACTTCGCAAAGGTTGCAGAGATTGCGTTAAAGGCGCTTCAGATGGGGAGGTAGGTGCCGTCTTTGGGAATTTCCTTAGGCGCGTGTCACTTGACCGCTTCGACGTTCGTATGCGCTGGTTCGGCGCCTTGTCTGATGCCGTGGCACAAGCGGATGCCGCAAGACATGCCAAGGCGGGAAAGTCTCATTTCAAGAGAAAAATCGCCGCATTTCCCTTCTTCTAAAACCCACAATGGAGAGAGGGTAGAAGAAGCAAATGGCGCGAAATGTGGGAGGGCAATAGAAAGAACTGAACGGTAACAAATGATAAAGTATAACATGTATCGAAAATGAAAATGCTTCTGGCATCCTGTAAACGCCGGTGGACTGGGAGACGATCTCATAAAATACACAACGCAGAGCTGAACGTAACGTCTAGTATAGTTCGTCAACACATATTGCCTGCGTACATTTGCCCTACGCTTCTCTGAGTGAAATGGCTTGGCGAGCGTAGTCATCTGTATATATACAAGCTGTGTTTCAATCCGCCGTATCCATATACGCACCAGCTGTGCTAATATATAACTTCGCTTATACACAGTTCAACCCCTCTCCCGATCTTTTGAAATCCCCAGTCTTTAAAAAGAAAGGAAAAAAAAACTGCTTCAGTTGGTCGGCAATGTACAGCTACACCCGCTCATTACGTCACATTTTAGTATAAAAAGCGACTTACGGCTCTTGCCTGCTTAGTGTGAACAAGGAACCCGTACGGGTCCCGAAACGTCTCTGTGTATTACTTTGACTTGGTCAGTGACCGCATCTTCTTCCCCAGTCCATTTTCTACTCCACCACTGCTATTTTCCGTAAAGTTAAATCTAGGTCCCCAGCCGCGCTTCCTTTCCCCCGCTCACTGCACCTGTCCCGATGACGCATTATACAGCTGAACGCTGGGGAGTTTTGGGTGACTGTCCGAGCGTCATCCTACTCTGGCGCTGCGGCACAAACACGCCTAGCCTCCGAATCGATCTGGATATCCGCTACGAAATCTAGGCTCAATGGCATCCTGTTCCAAACGGACAAGTTCAGTTCAAGTTACTTCTCCAGTTCATAGCCAACTATAGAAATATATAACGCACATAATAACGGAGAGACGGAACGACAGACAACGAAGTTTATCGCGTCCTTGAGTGCGCAACTGTGCTACGTTTGGACGTAGTCGCGAACTCACCAAATCAATAATTTGATCATAAATGGTGCTCGCACTGCAAACAAACGCTATTGGTGATCGGCTGTGCGTGCCTGTCGCCCGGCTTTACGAGTCCGGCTTGCGAAATGGGCACCGCATAAAGTTTCGATGGGTTCCCGGTCACTGCCGAGTTGATGGAAATGAGCTCGGCCGACGCAGAGGCGAAGTTGGCTCTCCGCAATGCAGATAACGTTTCAGTCCCATTTGCGAGGGCAGAAGCCAACGCTCTGTCGCACCATATCATGCGCGTCGCGAAAGGCGAGTTAGACGCTTCACCCAGACAACCGTCATCGCCGCCTACATGCCATTAATCCGGCGCTTCGATCCGCGATACCGTGCGCGGTCGTACTGCGCCGGGTCGCCCTCGGAGGCTATACCGAGCTGAAGGAATGTTGCCCTGGTAGCACGGTCGTTGGGAGCCATCCTCCCGTATAGCGGCGTGTTACTGCAGCGTTTTCTGATACTGAGTGCCACCCTTGATTTGAGGGAGCCTCGGCGACTGAGCCCCGCGCCGATAGGGTGTGACAGTTGTAGTCAACGCTAAGGTGGTCGTCGAATAAAAACGCCTTCCTTTTACTCTGGGCCTGCGGTGCTCTGTCTCGCTCCCAGTGGAGAACGAACGAGCGTCCGCTTCGTGCACACGCAACACACGAGGCTGAGCTGATACCGCCCCCCCCCCCCCACGGAGGGGCTCGCATCGTCGGACCCACGCGGTGGTCTTGGTTACTCCCGGTAGATGGAGACCACACATTATATTGCACGCTGCCTCCAATTCTTTTCAAAATAAGCTCAGAATAAATTACGTAAGGTGTTCATCCCGGATATTAAGTCGGATGAGTGCGGTGCCGCAGTAGAACCTGCTTCGTCAGAATCATGCCGAGAGTTCTCGAGAAAGTGGACCCTATAATTTGAACCATATAGACCGTTATGTTGTCACAGACGACGCAAACACCCGTGAAGTGGTGCTTCGAAAACCGCGAGATGACAAGAAAATCCAGGATGGTGCTTCTACGTGCCAACCGTCCATCACAGAAAACCGCTCTTTGCGGCAAAATACACGAAGAGACCGCTACTCGCTTGGCGTGCACGGATCTATTGATCCACGCACATGTTGGAATGGATGCGAAGCGAAGCTTTAGCGGCTAAATAAATGTCATAAAACTGAATGCGCAAGGTGCCTTTATTGTCACCCTACATGCAACGCGTAATATAATGCAGTGTTCATGTTTATGCAGGGTCACGGGATCAAATCCAGGCCGCCGAATGCCGAATTTCGTAGGGGGCGAAATGCAAATATACGCCCGTGTACCATGTATCGGGTGCATGTTAAATAACCACAGGTCGGCGAACTTAATCCTGCTTCCCCACTACAGGCATGCATCATAATCAGCTTGTGGTTTTGGCTCGTAAAACCCGCACAATTTAATTTTACTTCGACTTAGGCAGCGCGAACTAACATGGGCGCAGGGAAAGAAAACCACATACACAGCGGAGACTATCAACTTAGGATTTATTGGAAAGCAGACAAATACCTAGACGCGCTGAAAAACACACGTGGTTCCCAAAAAAGTTTAAAAAGAAACTGTTTAGTCCCTACGTCATTTAGTGGTGGGCGTTCAGGTAATCTTACTCAGCGTCAGGCAGCATAATGGATGGCCTCGCGACGAACGTTTCACCCGATTTGCTTATAAAATATGCTTCTTCTATTCCTCGTGCTTGTCTGATTCTCGAGAGCACCCATGTTCAAGCAAGGGAGCAAGCCTAAGTCAAGGATGCATTACCAACTCGCCCAGCAAGCCACCCTTCCGAAATTTTAATCTTTAAGCACAACGCCATTCACACGCGATGCCAAAATGCAAACAGCCAGCCGTTCGTGCGAATGCATGCACACTAGTGTGTGAGGCGTCGACGCAGTGACGTCACGATGACGAAGGCCGTGTTTGTGATGCATTGTGATGAGAGGCGTATGCGAAGAGAAAAAACGACGCGAAAGACAGTGGCGATGCTGGCTATTGTTCTCCCGTTTGATCCCTGCGTCTTAAGCCTAATGGCAACTGACGGGCATGCGCGTACTCACGTACGTACGTACCTGCTATACGCGAAGTGACGCATGCTCCAGTCGTTTCAAAGAGCTATAACTTGCCTAGGCAAACTAGAGGAGTGTATGCTAGTGGTAATTGTTACCTATAATCGTTAGAGAAGGTTAATGGCAGACCGAGGTTAGATCCTACAGGCAGAGGCGCAATTCCTTTATTTCCTCTGCGTGAGCTATTCGACGCAACAGCAGCATGCCACGGGTCACGAAACTCCGGGAGGTGATACACCCAAGGAAAGGTTCGCTCAAATAACTTCCTTTTTCACGTTCGTAACATATACCAGTCAGTGAAACGAATCGACTTGGAGAAGCGAATGGGTCCTTTAGGCTTCGTGATTCTTCAGGACATATTAACTCGTAAGTGTGGTCGGCTGCTGCTTCGCGGATTCTTGTTCTCTATACAAACGCGGAACCGGAAGCCGGACCTTAACCAGCGTATATAATCCTATTTGGCGGGGCCGCACACTTGCCTCCGTGCCGCTGTACAAAGTGGGTCACGACAGCCCGCGCCAGTGCGCACGAAGCTGATATAGAAAAGAGAGAGGGAGAGAGTGAGTGTTGTCGAGACAAACTTTGAAGACAGACGACGGAGAACTTGAGTCCACGTCATTTTTTTAGGTTTCTTAGTTCTTCTACTTTTTATGTTTCTCTCCCCGGACACTGTCGCGCTGTCGTCGTTCTTCACCGTCTCTGTCAGTTCCTCTTTAAAGCACGCCAAGCGTGTGACAGATTGAGGACGGCCGTGCAAGGCGCATTTCGGGTCTGTCCTCCCGTATAGTTCCATGCAGTACACGCAGTAAGCAGATTAACGCCCATGGGCGTTAATGGTGGTGCTAAATGGAAGACTTTTTTTTTTTTTAATCTGCACCCGTTGCTACACGCTTTAAGCACAGTGCGTGCAGGGTGTTTATGTGTGCGCTGTAAGAGGGGTGTTCCGATAAGAACGTTAGGGTGTCCGTTATCGTTAAAATCACTCTTTGTAGTCATAAGGATGCTACGGAGAGAGTTCAAGCTAACTAACCGTACTCTTCTGCGATTCTTGGGGCACTAACACACTTTCCTCCACTGATGCGATATTTCTTATGAAATAATGCAGCTTGATGGAAGAAAAGCGTTTGCAATAACTAGTTTGCATGACGATATAACAACTAACACACGAACTTTTACGCCCACTATATCACCCACGTATCAAGAATAAATGAATGGGCTCACTCTTAAATCAATGCGCCGATTTACGTGTGACAGCGAGTACACACGAATGTTCGAAGCTGAACGTTTCTTGACAGTTTCGTCGCCAAATGTTTATGTCAACGAGTTATTTTGAAGTGTTCCGGGGTGATTATTTCTAAATCCAACTCTTCCCTAGAAGCCGTCATAGATGATCAAACAATTTTGTTAAGTTTCTGCAGGCGTTTTTTCAGCGTTAGCCAAAACCGTTCGAAATATAATTTTACCAGCTTCGCACGTTTTTTAAGCTAATATCCCGAAAAGAAGGAAACTGTAGGAATCTCAAGCCGTGAGCCAGACTGCAATTCGCCAGCTGATTTAAATATGAGCATGGTGCGACGACAGAATGCTGACTGTACCTTCAATGGTTGCTAAGTGGCTTTGACGTTGCACGAGGTCACGGGACCAAATCCCGGCCGCGGCGGCCGCATCTCGATCGGGCGAAAATGCAAACATATATGGTGATTGTAAAGGAGGAAAGAGACGCTTAATTATTCAGACCTTCAGGGAGCACGGCGCAGAACACGCGTTTGCTCGCCGGGCGTTCACTCCCCGCGAAAGCGCGCGTCCCTCGCGCCATTTCACTCGCACATACAGCGTTCGGCGCGCGGCAACGATTTTATCGCCATTGACGTCATGCGAAACCTCACGGCGACGGCAGAAATCAGCTTTGTAGTGTCCATATAATTGCTATCGCAATAAAAACGCCCGTGTAACGTGCATTGGGTGAACGTTAAGGAACTCCAGGTGGCCAAAAATGAGTCCGGAGTCCCCTACTACGCCGTGCTTCATAATCAGACAGGGTTTTGGCAGCTAAAACCCCAGAATTTAATTTTTAACAGAATATTAAGCCTTGGAGCGCGATCGCGAAAAACCGGACTGTCCGCCCTCTTGGAACCGAACGTGCACTTGCTCAGTGTAATCTCAGGCAGACGTCATTAGCATTAGCGATATATTTAGCCGTTATCATTGAGATCAGATGTTTTGTTTTCACTCTGTTAGGCCTGAGAAAGAAAGCCACCGAGTCGCAAAAGGGCTTTGATTTCGGTCTACCAGATGGCGCCACAGCATTTAAAAATTCGGCCGCTGGCTACACAAAGTGCTCTAAAAAGCCTAGCTCCTTCAATGCACCAATAATTTACTTCTCCGATGAAGCGCAGTACGTATTGACGGTATAATGACAATAATAATATTTATTTCATCATCACTCTGATCAAGAAAGCCGTAGGTAAAAGCTGCTCTTCGTAGAGGCAGCTCGACGAAGGCCCACAGCTACCTTTGTACAAAACAGTCGGCAGCGGCAATTGCAATAGCATAGAACATACAGCAAATATGTTAAAGAGATGCAGTAGATATCTTAAGTCTCATAAGAAGACAAAATACAAGCACAAATAAAAGGGTGGGCAGAGAGCCAATGTAATTTAATAACTTAACATATGCAATTTTCGCAACTCGATCAGTGTACACTGTGGAAGATCTATGCCAGCTTTCACATACTTACTAAGTAGTGTAGACATTACGTAGGACAATTTATCTTTGGGACATTTTGGGGTCGCTGTTACCACTTTCAACATTTCTTTGTATAGTGTATTTAGCGACGTAGTGTTTTTCTGTAGATGAGAAATGTCAAGCAGAAAAATGACGATTTTCTTTCCCTTCGCGCCTGATCGCTACAGATAATTTTGAAGTGTAGAGGTTATGGACAGGTAAACTTTCAGCCTGTCGATACAACTCACTCGTGTGGGCATCGCACGTAAGTTAAACAAGTGTTCTGATTTATTTATTTTGTATCAGGTGTAGTTTTGGCAAGTTCCTAAATGTTGTGGAGCCCGAAGAATGACACGAGATGAACGCCTCGTGGAAAGTCTACTGCGGTTTGGCAGTGAGAGAGAGAGGGGCAGGTGGCGTATATGTGCAGTATCACGCGGCACGATGACGGGGCATTTAGCAATTTTTCGTAAGATGCCGGACCGAACCTGAGGCATTCAAAGTGCCACCGTGTTTCATTACCTACATACTCTGATCGTTATTCCTTCTTACCATCATCTTCCATCCATCTTTCATTCCTCAATCCCAGCGTGGAGCAGCCGATAACGTTGAGCGTACAAGCCCGAGCGGGATCTATAGTTCTCTTTTGAGATAAACGAGTGATCTGCTGCCACTTGTTCCCCTGTCGGGAGTTTGAAAGTTTACAAAGTCGCGGCATGACTTCGCTTGTGGATATGTACGCCGTTTTACGCCGGAACCAGCGAGCCGGCGTGCCATTCTGGCCATCGTCAAATTCCGCCATATTGTCGTATACAGTAGTGGCCACATTTTGAGCAAATCAGAGATGCCGTATCCGCCCTCTGCGCCAATCAGATCTGACAAGACTGGTGAATTTGACAAAATGGCGGAATTCGGCAATGTTCAGAGTGGTACCCCCGGACAGGGAATCTTTAGGGAACAGGGACTCTTTAGGGAACAGCTATCTGTGTGGAGCTCCCTGCAACTCTCTGCGGCTCTCAGAAGGTCTGCGACGCAGTTTACTATACAGAGATGGTGGTTCGAAACGGGCGGATGTTCAGTACTGGAGAAAATCGAAATCGTTGCTTCTCCAGCACTGGGCGGAATAAGTAAATGTATGTGCAGCGGTCCGAGTTATTGGTATTAACGTCCAAGAGATTCGTGTTTGGGAAAGGGCCGATATTTTAATTTGTACGGCACGGCAAATGGCAAGTTCTAATATGCGCAGATATTCAATTTAGTATCGTTCAATATCCGCCAGTTGAAACGGGCCCACAACTTATTTTGTCCAACTCTGCACAGAATAAGCACAAGTACGTGCTGTTAATCAGGTTTAAAAAGGTCCAGACGTTAACTTGTCCACGACTGCATAGCTAAATGTTAACTGCAAATACGTACGCCTTGCTCTCTTCACCACGCATGAATGTTTCAACTTACACCATCGCGTTGTGCAATGATTCTTCACGTTTTCATATTTTCCACTATCGCTTGCTTGTCTTTGGGGTCTTGAGTACGAAAGGTACACTAGTCTATGTGAAAGTATGCGGATTAGAACTTGCTCTCGGCTATAGTTGGTTCTTTCTAAGTGACATAATCGTCATCGTGTGGATGTTCGTCGTGTGGGTGTGTTTCTTTTACCCTCTGTGTGTCTGATTTCTGCAGCAATTATGTCACTTGGAAGTACGCGGTGACGTGCGAAACATGCACTATACGACAGAGATATTAATAAACAAATAGAGCTATAGATGAAAACGGTTATAATTGTTTGATGCATTTCTAGGCTGTCCCGCATTTGTGAAAACGGCCTAATCCAGCTTCCAAAACATACGTTCGGGGCCATATGCTAAGCTTGGGAAACTGCTGGGGAGCGATGCCATGCCACACTCGCACGTCACGCGTATTCTCGTCCTTCCAATATGCCTCAGTGAACGCATGAGCGAGCCATCTATAGCAGCAGTACACTATAGGGTAGAGCACTGCACGGGCCCGTTTTTACATTGGGTGGCCCGCCCGAGCCCGATCAAAACTTTTATGGCAAGACCCGGGCCCGGCCCAGGCCCGGAAATAATCTACGGTACCCGCCCGGTCCGGCCCGCCACCCCTTTACCTTAAGCCCGAGCCCGGCCCGAGCCCGACTCGAAACCGGCCCGAACCCGGCCCGAGATCGACAAATACATGTTTTTCAGAGTTGAGAAGCCCGAGAATAACTCGCAGAAAGCCCGAGCCCGGCCCGGGCCCGCGTCAAAAAAACCCGAGCCCGGGCTCGGGTCAAAAAGCACACGCCGTGCCCGAGCCCGGCCCGAGCCCGTGAAAAAACTCCTCTACCCGGCCCGAGCCCGTGCAGTGCTCTACTATAGGGTCCTTCTTGCGGAACGCCGCGCCCACGAGACAAATTGGAACGTCGCCGGTGCCACTTCCTCAATCCGCATTACCGAGTAACAGAACGACTCGATTCCAGAGTGGGCAGTTAGAGATGAAACGACTTTGCCGTTCGTCGTGTCGCTCTCGCTCGACTGTCACAAACAGCCATCGCGAGGGTGAGAGATAGTACGAACGAAGCTACCCACGTGAGCTCCCCCGATTGATTCGTGCTCGGTCGTTGACGCTGCGGGACAAAGTCGTCCATCGCTGTCGACGTGCCACTCTGTATCGCGACACTTTTCCGGGTGACTCAGCTGAGTCTTACAACGGCACCCGAATACGGGTAAGAAAAAAAAATGAAAGAAAGTATGCCTGGTTTGGTACCTGATCTATCTCTGTCAACGTTAGGGTGCGAGGAATTAAAGGACACTAAAGCTATATACACGGTGTCCCAGCTAACTTTAGCCCGAGTTCAAAAATATTCCGATGCACTATAAGACGACGCGACCAAATGCATGTTGCTGACGACTATTGCATGTCACACTATTTTTTGTTTTCTGCTTAATTGCATAATTAGTCAACATTATTTAAGCAAGTTCTGAAGCAACGAAGTTGGACAAAAAATTCTAATCGGAAAGTTGTTGATTCGCAAAACGTCCGATTAAATAGCTTCTAACTTTCTATCTGTCAACTATTTCTTTTTCCCCGCTAATTGCAGATGCCCGCGAAATACAAAACACACACACACACACACACACACACACACACACACACACACACACACACACACACACACACACACACACACACACACACACACACACACACACACACACACACACACACACACACACACACACACACACACACACACACACACACACACACACACACACACACACACACACACACACACACACACACACACACACACACACACACACACACACACACACACACACACACACACACACACACACACACACACACACGTAACAAGCCCGCTTAATTGCGCGCCGTGATTGCAGTGCTCCCGAACGTTCCGCGTACAAACGATCATAGCAATTAGTCGGGTGTGCTGCCGCTTAAAAGGCGACGGGGCAGCGACGCATGCGTTGGCTGTGCGTCTGCTTGTCGCTATCATGAACCGCCGTTATCATGTGCCTCATAATCAGATCATGGTTTTGGCACGTAAAACCCCATAATTTAAGAACCGCCGTGAGGCAAATTACGTAAATAGCGTAAATTGCACAACCAACGTATGCAGTTAATAACTATAACTGTTATACTATATTGCGCTGGATATGTCGATGCCCACCAGGTGGTCAGAATTGGTACAATGTTTCGAACTACGGCTTCGTGCGCGCGCGCGCGCGCGTGTGTGTGTGTGTGTGTGTGTGTGTGTGTGTGTGTGTGTGTGTGTGTGTGTGTGTGTGTGTGTGTGTGTGTGTGTGTGTGTGTGTGTGTGTGTGTGTGTGTGTGTGTGTGTGTGTGTGTGTGTGTGTTTGCTTTCATTTTTTTTTTTTACCTCGCTACGCCCACACGCGTCTCCCTTGCAAACGTGGCAGGGCTTTTCAACGTGCCATCATCCCCACTGTTCGCGAAGCCGGAAACATAATCAGCATGCGCATATACAATGCTCATCAGCGAGCAACAAACAGCAGCTGAGGCGGTAAACAACAACCACGCCACTTCGGCCGCGACGACTCACGCGGGTGGTCGACGGATTATCAGAGCGGGGCGCATTAACTCCGCAGTGCGGGTGGCTTCGAGGAAGCCACTTGTTACGTCTTATAATGCGTCACCGCACCGTGCAATGTTTCCTTTGCTCAGACGCCGGCTTGAAAAGCAGAAACCATAGAAAGGTGCGAGGAAGACGAGCGAGAGCACTGGAAACGAAAGTGAGGAAATGGCGTGAATCTGGCAAGGAAAGCTTGGCGCACGAAAATGAGAGGTCGTCGTTGCGTAGCGTAACGAAGTAATTCGGCGTCGTGGAAGGTCCTTTGTATAGCGCCGTGCGCAGAAGCTTGTCGACGTAATACGTTGTCACGCTTCTTTCTTTGTGGTTACTTCGTCTTATTGCTACGCTGTTTGGGCGGTTCACTTTCTAATAGCGGAGTCGTAACGTTCCCGCTTGGGCGACGGACTCGCTACATTTGTTTCTTTATAAGCGATCGGCAAAAAAAAAAAAAAAAAAAAGTCAAGAATTTATCCCCTCCCGCAATTTCTTTTTTTTTTGTACTTTATAACTCCCACGGTTATTCACTATTATTTTGCGTCATTATTATTTATTTATGCTCTTTATGCTCCTACCAACTCTTTTCGTACGTAGACTAATCAGCGATCCTGTCAATAAATGATTCATTCATTCAATTAAATCGTGCAGCTTAAAGTCCCGCAAAAGCATAGTATGGTTTTTGAGGGACGCTGTATAACACATGGAGGAGTCCGGTTCACTTTTGAGCATCTGTGATTTCAATAACGAGCACCCAAATTATGGTGTACCATCAGGATCTCGCCTCCGCAGCCGGGAGTCAAAACCCTTATACCTCGTGTTCAGCTGTACAAGGCCATATCTACTGAACAACCATGGCCGGCAAGGAAGGAAACAAAGAAAGAAAGTTAGAAAGAAATTCCTCCAATATCCGTGCATGTGTGCTTGTGAAAGGGATGACGCAAGATGGAAAAATAAATTGTTGTAGCTTTCATCTCTAAAAAAAAAAAAAAAAACCATTGTGTAGAACGTTGGAAGATCATTAAGGATGTGACTGCGCGGCGATAGTGAACATTGCGCTTACGCGTGTTCTTGCTCAAAAATGAAAATCCCGTATATTTTGTTACTTAATTATCGTGGCCAAACTCGGTAAATCTACGAAACATTCCGTTACCTTTCGTCACTACTGGCGAATGCAAGGGGAAAAAGCAAGCAGGAAGCAAGGCAAGACCGTATAGGCAAGCTTATTAAAACGGCAAATATTTTACACGCGTGCTGTTACGGTTTCTGAAATGACAAAATTAAAAACCTATGGCAGAAAGGCAGAAGAAGTATAATGAAAAAGACAAACCAATTAGGTACGCGTTGTAATGGCTTCGCTAACGCAGAAACTCGGAAGAGTACAAGGTGACGAAATGCGGATTTTTGCACGAAGGATGTCGAAATTTAAAGAAAGAAAGAGGGGGTGGGGCATAGCTCGTAGAGCAACGCGTCAATCGCGCTGTCAAATATACAATTTATGTCCGTCAGAGACTACGTGCTACGCGCAGCTGATGATTTTCCAAGTAAAATCAGTCAAGAGCCTGCGTTGCTCTCTTTTTTGCCTTTGTGATCGCGACTTGCGTTCGTGTGTTCGTTTCTTTCCTTGCTTTCTCTTGATCAGTGAATTGACTGATTGATTGATCAATCAATTTCTCATCCCTTTCATTATTCTCGCCCAAAAATGCTATAACTGGATAACCCGGATATATGGAATCTGAAGGAGTTCATAAAAAAGCTTGATATATAGGTAATTCGATATATAAAATAAGAGCTTTATATATACAGAAATTTTCAAGAGGATTTAACAGCTGTTCCACATACACAACTGGTTAGTTCGATATATCCGGGTTCGACTGCATTGGTATCTCCGACTCTAAAAAGGCTTGTCTTCCCATTTTTTTTCTACTTTTAAAACAAAATACAGTAACGACAAAATTCTCTCAGTTCAGTGCCAGCCGCAGGTCTATTAACAGCTCTCGTACGTGCTTGGAACGACCGGAAGGCCAGAAGTTCCAATCCCAATCTATTTCATTGGTGTGTTGTGTGTGCGCGTGTGCGCGTGCGTGCGTGTTTGAAATATGCTCCTATCACACAAACTTACCTTGTATTTATGTCGCCCAATGTCTCCTTTTCTGATTATTTGTTCCTTTCATTTGTCCTCCTTGTCATGGACAAGGACAAATGTGTTGTTCTGTGTGTCAGAGAAATGTAATCTGATTGCGGTGAAACTCAAGTCAAACTCGGCTCAAACTCAAACTCAGTAGTCTAGATGTCATCACCATCAGTGTGACCCATCCTCCTCGTGGACATGAATCATGTTCTAAGGCCGCAACAACAACAGTTTGAATTTATACCCTGTCGGGGCTACATGTGCCTTTTCCCCATCCCGGGCCCCTTTACATAAATTTGCGATTATTCGCGATATACGAGTAAGTGTAACCGACCATTTATTTTCTCACAAAATTACCGCACCTAATTCAGAGTCCGATAGCGGCACAGAACGAAATTCTAGTCTCGGCAAACCATTTTCGGAAAGATTCACGTTGCCGGCCAGCGCCCGCGAAAGGAATCATTCGCTCGCAACAAGGAAGACGACTTGCGCGGTTTCGTGACCTACATACTGTACACACGTAAGCGCTTAAGCGGAATATGTAGTACGTCGTTTCCATTTCAACCCCGTGCTCGCGTGTTTCCGCATTCGGCCGTGCGTATAATAATTCTGTATGGGCTGTGAGCCCAGCGTCGCAGCTGGTACGCGTGCCCATGTGCTGACTCAGACGGTCGAATCTGGGGTCTTGGATGCGAGCTGTTTTTTAACGGGCCAAGCACGTCGCTTAGGTGTTACGTTAGGAGGAAAAACAAAAAGCGATAGAGGAGCCTTCGAACGGCCGAACCCGGCGGAGATGGAGAGATTAGACCGAGAAAGCATCGAAGGCGCGGTCAGCATTAAGGGAAAGTTCGGAAGCGAGATGAAATAACCGCGTCTGTTTATAGGGAAGTGATTGTATCGGGAAAAAGTAAATAGAAAACAAGTGGTTACGTGACCTAGAGATTTATCTAGTCGCACGCGATGCGGCGATAAACGTAACTCTTTCGTAACCGTCTCGAAGCGACTGCTGCAGTGAATGTTGCGTAATACCGCTACACCGCCGATGTGTGGCATAGCTGGCTACGGCGCACTGCTGCATGCCGCTGTTGAGCAAGTCAGGTCCCGGGTTCGATCCCCGTTGCGGTGGTCGTGTTACGATGTGGGTTGATGCGAAATGTGCTGTTAGTGCTCGAGTACTTTGATTATAGGTACATGTTGAGACGTTTCTCTGATGGTCAAAGTCAATCCTGAGGTTATTAATACTGGTAGCGCGATACTTTTGGTTAATGTGTATGAAGACTGACGTGGAAGTTTTGGGAGGAAGGTTCTTGACATTAAACTCCACCGATTTATGCGCAGTGAGTGCCTACTGTTATCCGTTCGCTTTCGCTATCTTCTCCAACCCCAGATTTGTTTGCAAACTTAATGTCGTCCTTCAATACAACTTAACGCTGCTTCATGATCAATTACTTAGTATGGTCGAACTGCTATTTTACAACTTCCCAATCGTAATCAGGTTCCACGAGATTAAATGGCTTTTTTTTTTCTTACTACGCGCAAAAGGTAAGTGACCGATAACAGGAGCTGGTCTTGCGTTTCGATTCAAACGCTTACACGATGAATCGTGGACTCCGTTATCGAGAGCACCTACTTTGCACACTGTTAACTCCATTTCCTAGAGCAATCGCAGCGCTCAACAAACGGAGTTCGTTCACTCCGTTTGCGACCACGCGGAGTACAAGAACTCCGGAAGATTGAGGGTTAATTGCAACATTCCACGGGATGAACATTTACCCTCTCACATAGGACCCTGCCAAGGCTCCCTCTTTTTCAAGAGTGCGACCACAATCATACGCTGCTGACACAAGGCTCCTTACTACGACTTGCCTCAAAGTATTTGCTATTTGACTTATACAGCTTTTGCTAGCAGAAGCACAGTCCCTGCAGTCTGGACAATACAGGATATTGCCCGTCACCTATACGATATTTATCAAACTGGCTTTCAGAACTCCCCGATTCCTTCTCCTTCTCTACAAATATATGATACTTTAAAAAGTTAGAAAGACGAAACACGTCACCTACCTCACGGACGAAGTCTTCCGCGGGGCAGTAATCCAACTGCGAGGGATCGCTGATCCTCTGGGCGAAGAGATCCATGACTGCGTACTTCTCGTGCTCGTGTTACAAAGAAGGTATGTTCGAGCAAGATATGTGTTTGTTGCGGATAGGTGGCTGTCTTTGCGGGCTCAGAAGGACTCGGTGCTTCGGAGTCAGCGTTCTACGAACAGGAGTGGAACGTAAAGAAGACAATTACCTATGCGTAAGAGCTGCCTTGAATGCAACGACAATCGCAGGCGGAGCGAATGAATAGCGAAAGTAACGTTAACCGCAGCGGAAGAAAACGACGTCTGGTACTACACGGTCTCATATCCCACTTGGACTTTGCCGGCGAGCGTCAACTTCTCGAACTTTCGAGGCGAGTCCAAAGCAGCGAAGAGTCAGAAATATCGAGCATTCGGGTGGCGATGTTCGAACAAAAACCGATGAGCAGGAGAGTCTCTTGCTAAAAACCTCTTTTCCCCACCACGTCAACGTCACTTC
Organism: Dermacentor silvarum; assembly: GCF_013339745.2. Lineage (NCBI taxonomy): Eukaryota > Metazoa > Arthropoda > Arachnida > Ixodida > Ixodidae > Dermacentor > Dermacentor silvarum. Next base: position 11,398,144 of record NC_051160.1, read on the forward strand.
AGGCGTCTCGCGGGTCACGGCCTTCAGAACCGTCGCGCAGATATTCGAACTTCCGCGATCCGTTAGCGCTTTTTGCTTCTAGTGAAGGATTTGGGAACCGGAACAGGGAACAAGGAACTGTCTGCAACGATCATACACGGCGTCAGCTTCTGAAAGTTCCGATTTGGAGTCCTGTAACTTCCGGTTGAACGTCCGACACTGTCTTCGCCTCAAGTCAGCTTGAGAAGACACTTAAGGCTGCTTTAGAAATCTAGGTGCTCGGTTGAAGACACGATATGCCAGGGCCGAATCCTAGTTCAGTCGATTTCTCGAGAGTATAGTCGATGACACGTTGGCGTGGCCACAGTGTGGATTTCACTGCTGACTCCGGAGCTGCGTTTGCTGCGATGTTCGGTGAAGATGTGGCTTCGGCGTTGACTTCGATGTGAACTTCGGGGTGAACCTCGATGTGGACTTCAGTGTCGACTTAGTCGTGAACACCGGTGTGGTCTCCGGTGTTGACTTCTGTGCTGACTTCGGCCAGATGTACGGCGAAGGCTTTCAATGTAGCCTTCGATCTCCCACGCCTTCCGGTCGAACGTTCAATCGGTCACCTGGCTGCACTCAGATGTAAGGAAACGTTCTTCTTTGGTCCCCGTACACACTTTGAGCGATGCTCGAGTCGTGCCCACATCCACGGCACGTCCGCACTACACTGCCGGAACCCCGAAAGAACTCGACGGGGGAAAGGGGGGCGCTGGAAGGGAGTCTCTTTAAGGTAAGGATCCTAGGCGTGGCGTCGATCCGACGGGTTACCACGAGCCCCCGCACTGAAGTAGGAGGAAACACGAGCGGAAGAAACAAAAAACACAAAGTAACGGAGTTCGTAAGTCGACCCAGCACCGAGAGAAACGAATGACGGGATAGCGAACAGGCTGCTGCGAGGAATCAGAAAAGACGTAGGAGAGGAGGAAGTCGGAGACTGAAGCCAGGAGGAGGGCAGGACGCAAACCCGGAACGCCGCCAGGAAGCAGGAAAAGGATCTTTTTTCGGGAGGGGGGTGGGTCTGGTCTGAAAGTGGAGTGGGGCGAGGAGGTCTCGTTGCCGCTTACACCGACGCTGACCCGCCACATCTCGCCGTTTTGCGTCCGGCAGCGACCGCTCGGCATGTGTGTGTGCGTGTGTGTGTGTGCATGTGGCTCGCTCAACCGTCGTTACCCCTGGCTCGCGCACTCTCTCTCAGAGCCGTTCGCTTTCGTTCGCTTGGCCGAAGCCGGCGTGCCGGCGCTATAGGTAGTCTGTACAGCCTGCCGGTACGCCAGCCGAGCGAGGGAACTGCCGGTGTTTATAAATACACACGCTCAGCGGTAAACTTTTTTTTTTTTTGCGCTGACGGCTGTTGCGTAGCACGTGCGCGCGTGCGCGCGCGTTAGTTTTCGATGTCGAAGATGGTGCCCCGCAGCGTCGGTGTGTAACGATGGCCGAGCAGTTATGCAGGAAGCGGTCGTCGTTTGTACGACTTCATCTTGAGGACGCGTACTATGAAACTGGGCAGCCACGAGTCGTGGAGCAGGCAACAGCCGACGCTTGGTTGGCCCTTACGGCGTATCCCGTAACCGTCGTTCAAGAAAGAATGCAAAAGACGAAGGAAGAAACGTTCCATCTTGATTGGAGAGTTCGGTCAAATACGTGTGGAGTGAGATTGGACGATACGTAGGTGTCCAGTCTGCGTCGAAAGAAAGATAGCCCCCGAGCTTACGTAATTCTCGTAAGAACTTTGTTGACGCGATATAACAGACTTGAAGCTTGTTTCCCGTTTCCGGGGAGACGGAATGTCTCGAAAGCGCACGCGAGACACGAATACGACAAGAAGAAAGTCACGTGTTTCGAGCTTGTTTATTTTATCCTTTCTCTCTCTCGAGGTTTCGCTATGCGCCACATTCGCAAGAGGGACGACACTGTAGGCAGATAACTTAGATAAACACTTGAAAAGTGGAACCTCCATGGATACATTTCTTGAACCAAGTTATTCGATTTACCTTCAGTTAGATTTGATGTATCGGCTCACTGGGTGCATAAAAGAGAATATTTTAGCTGAGAATCAACTACAGCTGAATATTCAAATAGATGTTGAAAGGAAACTTCGGGACCAATTCCAATTTCCTTTTTCAAATACAATTCAAGCGCAGAAACGCTCTCTTTAAGGAACCGCTGAACAGATTTGAATGCTGTATTGTATTGAATCGAATTGCTTATTTTTGCACCCCAAAAACAGCGTACAACAACCCTTCTAATTCGGCGCACAAATGAAAAAAGAAAATACTAAATGAGATCATGAACAGAATATATTGTCGCGAAGAAATTTATGCCACAGTCTCAGTCAGTAAAGGTATACGGAGTTGCTGTTGCTGTCGTCGTGGGATCCAGTTTGTGCGACTGCTGCAGGGCGCGGGACGATTTGTCACGCTGCTGTATCGGCCAATTACCGACAACGAAGGACGCAGGTCCGCTCCGCGAAGAGGGGACGCGGGGGACACCCACGCAGGGAAATAAATGCGGCTTAGCAGAGCCGTAGAACAGCCGCCGGATGCGCGCGCCGGCTTGGAACAATATAGGGAAGACGGTTCGAGCCGAATGGGAAGCGTTTGGGGAGACGGGCATGAAGATAAGAGGAAGGGGTGTGTGTGTTTGAAGCCGCCGCTACCTCTAAGCGGCCCCGGGCTTCCCAGATGTCACGTTGACGTTCTCGGCCGCTACTGCGGTTTGTTTGTATGCCTCGCCGCCGGACATGGAGGGGCAGTCACGGAGATTGGGCGACGCGACAAGCGACCACCCTGTTTCAGTGTCACTGTTTGGCATCCGCGCGTACCTGTTGACAATGCCTGGAGAAAACGGAAATACATTGACGACCACTTAGCCGGTTTCGACCGATGGGTGCTTTTGTGTGCGATCGCCACCCACCACTGCACGGGGTTCTTAGCACTGGCGGGTCAACGCTCGGTCAGTAACCCTTATGCTTCAAAGCCGTGGCTCCGTGGGCACATTCTCGCAGCTTGCATGCCAGCTTCTTGAAAGAGATGTTTAGCCCGCGGGCTTGCGCGTAAACAACAGGGAGCGATGCGAGTAACGCATGGCTATGCCCTTGCGAGCTGAGTCTTCCCTCCGGTGCCGGAGGACATCGGGGTCAATACTCGATGTCTAACGTGAGGGAGAGTGAAAAGACACGTGCCTTTCAGTGAACCTATCCCCTTGCGTGTTGTGGATTGTGCCATTGTTTTGACCAATGCCATGTCCGTCACGAAAATCTTGGTGCCATTTTTTACAATGACGTGAGCCCCCTTTGCGATTGGCTGGTTTGCGACTCTTTGTGCAACTGCGTGTTTAAAGAGTCGCGTTTTGGTGGGGTGAGAGAGAGCAAGGAGACAACAGCCCACGGCGCCACTTCACCACGGGAGACCAGGCCAGGCAGTGCAGGGCGCCGACGAGCGGTATGACATCATTTTGTATGTAAACGTGTAGAGTGTAAACTTAAAGCAAATGCCAAATTAATAAACCCAGTTATTCAAATGATTCCTCTCGTCGTCGTCGTACCTGCCAATTGATATGCATCTGCCTCTGCCGGAGCGCATCCCCCATCATCGTCGTCTCCCAGATGAGCTGATGCGTCTGAATGTTAACAGCTGCGTCACTTCGCTACAATGTATAACAAAATACTTATAGCATGGACAAAATAAATATGAATTAGAATATTAATAAAGCAATATTCTTAATATATGCTGCGAGTATGATGCATGTAAGAGCGAAAGCTAAATTCTACTGACTGTGCGAAGCAGAGTTTTTATTTCCGACCCCACAGTTTTTACGAAGAGAAATGGTGAAAGTTGGTGAGTTTTAAAAAAAGAATTGAGGCACAAGGTTTGCAATTTCTTAACTCTACGCCAAAACTTAAGCATGTTAACTTAGACTTAAGCAGGTTAAAGTATGCGAAGTGGACAAATGCGATACGTGAGCCTACATCTCACGGGAAGTCTTTACAACATTTACGGGTGTGTTGCAAGTTGTACTCGCAAATCAGTGGTGTATGTCAGAGCGGTCTACATAACACATAAATTTTATCCGCGCTGTATATGTCAGTAGAGGTGCAGCTTACAGAATTGCGACCTTGTTGTTTTATTGCTTGATGCTTGAGCTTTTTGTTGTTGTTTCACTACCTCTCTCTTTTTATCTTACCTTTCTTTCTTTTATTTTTTTTTATATTTTCAGTACTTCCTGTAAAGAAATTAATGGCCTAAATCAAACTACAGAAGGTGCATTTCAACTCATTTTTTAAAATCAAATCTCGTCTAATTCCGTAGTGGATGCCGCGCAAAATGATTTCAGCGTTCACGTGTATTTAGATAAGATTTACTTCCTGGCATTCTCTTATCAGGAAACCACCGAACAGGTTTGAATGAAACTTGATACATATTGTTTATAAAAGAAAATTATAGGGTCACAGTTTGGAATTGGACCCTCAAAAAAAAAAAAAAAAAAAAAAAAAAAAAAAAAAAAACAGGCTTGTCCTCTTGGTCTGCAGTGGCCCGATAATTTAGGTCACTGAGTTAAAGACACCCGCTGTTCCCGTTTGATGAGCCAAGTAAACTTCTCGTGGACGAACGGGGCCCAATCATGCCGTTAAACCTGTAAACACGCGAACGTGCGTAATAACCATGCGTTCTCTAATCAATCCGGTGTGTTCTCGGCTGTTTAGCGAAAAAAGAAATCGCTCAATTATGCATCCTTCTGGCCTTGGCAAAGCAAACACTCTGAAAGGAAAAGCGAAAGCACTAACAGCAAGGGCCAGACACGGTTTTGCTAATTGCGCCGTGATTAGCTAGATAAAGAGCATGGCTCATTAATCTGTACACATGTTATCGAGAATGTCGTCGCAGTTTTAAACTAGGATCTCACTAAGCTTCAATTCAAACTGCGGAACTGATGGAGCGTCAAGCTTCGAATCCTTCTGTACCATCCAAGGGACTCATTAATTTCCCAGAAAGTTCGTGCTGGTGCGTTCTGAAGCGGGAAGTTCTAGCGCCATGCACCGTGTCCGCGCGCACCCTCTTTCATTACAGTTCGGTGCAGCGCTTTCGTAGCTGAGCTCGAGCGACCCCGAATACATTTTTCTGTACAGAATTACATAAGGGTGCTCGAAACGGTGACCTTTTTCGAGACTGAATCGAATACGAACATTAGAGAAAGGCGGCCGCCGAGTATTGAATGGAGTATGTTATTTCTAAAGGCAGTGAAATACAAAGATCGACGCAATGTCCTCTCGGTGGAAAACGAAGGCTTATTGGAATTATTTATTCGGGCTCATTTACAGGAATATTTAAATGCAAGCAATGCCATTCGCAAATGGAAGTCGGGTCAACCGAGGGGCTTGTAAAAGTGAAACAAGCACTTGTAGTTATCCGGTGCACCATGACAATGGCAGTAATTAAAACAATAGGGAACTGTGTACGTCACCCAGACACGCGTAGAGTTTTAATGTCGTTCAAGGAGGGAAGTGCAGTACCATAGCACATCACATTGTTTTAAGGGTTGGAAACATAGGGCGAATTTTCATATAATAAATTGCTTTGCCTAAATTGAGACAAATTTGCATGTATACGCTGCCTGAAAGTGAGGCGCCTTAATGAAAGACTAACAATTATTAGGCGGCTTCGTGCGTTCGCTCAGGAAGCGTTGCGCTCTTAAATAAGGGTGTAAATCGGTCTATAATTCACACTTTTGCACCCTTTTGGGTGTAAGGATGTGAGTTATCGACCGATTTAAACCCTTATTCATTTTAAGGGTGGACGTTTCTTTTCCAGCGTGCAGCCGAATCATTCGAAACAGTCCTCACCTTCATCGCTCAATCTCCTATAGAAGACCCCAATAAGTGTTATCCCTTGCATACTCGAAAAAGAAAAGCGAATATACGACTCGAATTCTCGAATCGAATACGAATCAAATACAAACTATTCGATTCGTATTCGTAATTTTCAGTATTGGCACACTCCTGCTAATAAACATTTTTTTTTTATTGAATGAAGCAAAGCAGGAAGGTAGACCTTCTCGGAGCGGGATATCCCATAACTTCTAGTTCACTATACTCGGGAAAGTGTTAAAAATGATAAAGCAGGAGGAAAATAATAATGAGCACTACACACACGAGTATAAGTCATAAGCGTACGCATTTGGGCCGGTTGGTACATGATTACGAGCAGCAAACAGCGCTAAACGACACGGCGAAGGTAAGGACACAGACCACAGCGCTGTGATCTGTGCCCTTCTCTTCGTCCTATCCTCTAGCGCTGTTTTCTGCTCGTAATAAGCCATAAGTGCACAAATAGTGTTACCATGAGCACTGGAAGCACGGTCTAGTTATTTTGGAACAGTCAACGCATCATCACGTGTGAAGAGGCCGCACAAGTCTGTTTGTATAGTGTGTATTTTTTTCTGGAGTTAACAGAATTTAAAAAGAGATCACCCGTGGCCTGTAGCAAATCTTGATCACTGGACGCACGTATAGTTATTTTGGAACAGTCAACGCTCATCACGTGTGAAGAGGGCCGCACAAGTTGTTGTATAGTGTGTATTTTTTCTGGATTTAACAGAATTGAAAAGAGGATCACCAGTGGCCTGTAGCAGAATGCTGCTACTCTTTTTGAGCCGGACTACTCTACGATGCGGACATCTTTCTTGCACAAGAAATTTAAATGCATAATCGACTAATTGCCCAAAATCTTGTTAATTGGTCCCTGAATTAATTACTTTGTGGCACATATCGCAATTTACTAACTGTAGCTGGTGAGATCTCAAGACGTACCCCACTTGGAATGACTTCTCAGGATGACACCAGTTTCGAGATATGCGTTAAGCATTTTTCGATGTCATACACTGGTGTTTCAGTTATTTTGCAGCTTGCATGCATTAAACAGGTTCTTGCATGCATAAAAAGTAAGAAAACCGGGAAATCTTACGGCAAGTCTGACGGCGACACACTTAAAACTGGTGCTATAGTTTAAAGATTCGTTTCAAGTGGACGTCACTCTTGAGAACTCACAATCTTCAATTCATAAATTTCAATATGTGGCCGTACTTAATTAAATAAAAAATAGTTGACTAATGAAATTTGTGCATTAGCCTATCATGCATTTCGGTTTCTTGCATAAGTAAAGTCCACCTCTTCGAGTAAGCCAGCTAAGTGCTAATCGTGCTATACGACACAGGCCAATTTGACAACGCTCTCGTAATGTTAACGAAATGAAAGAAAGCCTGCATGGTTAACAAATGTATGCCGAATCTCCACTTGCACATAAACGTACTTTCTAACTGTAAAGCACGGCTGCAATACGAAGATGCTAACAAAAATACAGGAAGCAAAATAAATGTGAAGCATACGGATCGGTTAATCATATAAGTCAGGAGCGCTCCATGAAACATACGACAAAATACTTAAGCTGCAGCCAACTCTGTCCACTAAGAAACCGTGAAGGCCGTTCACGGCACATTCTGCAAGGTGGAAACAGTGACTCAGTGATTTATTTGGATGAAATTCGAATAAGTCCCAGCTTTTGCACAAACGAAAAATTCTCCAATGATCAAAGGATGATATCATGGGACGATGAAAAAGAACGTTCCAGCAACAAAGCACATATCTCAAACATGTCTAAACAGTCAGTATAGAATAAAAACAGCAAAAAAAAAAAAAACAACAACGACCAATTCTGCTCTTTCTGGGGTTGAAACACATGTCGACTAATTCAATAGAATCGTTGCAAAATTTAAGAAGCACACAAGGAACTACCAAATGCTAATACAGAGATACACTGTCACTTTAAGCAAAGAAGGTAATAGCTTTCAGAGCTTTATTAACGCCTAATCGTAATGATGCGTTATCCAATGGCTCACGCGACAATAGTCGAGCAGTACATTACAGGCGAGTCGGCAGCACTCTTCACTGCGAACGCCTAATCCTTACAATATCCCTTGTCGTTACAATGTACTTACAACAACGACGACAAAGCCTCCACTCCATACCACATAATATTAGCATCCATTTTACGTTGTCGCTTATAGCAATCCCTCTGGAGAGATACAAGCCATCGTTGCGGACCACTGTATAAAATCGATCCACCTTGTGACTCCTACATACCGTGAGGCCTCAAAAGGGAAGACCAAACATGCCTTCACCGCATCAGACTCAACATATGGCCTACACGAACTTCTCCAAGTGCAAGATTTAACTGACGGACTCACCAATGTGCTCTCCGAGTGTACAACACCCCTGAAGACCTGCAACATTCTCCGTGCAAGCGCTACCTCTACATGTCAGAGGTAGCACTGTTGGCACAAGCTTGCTATGTTTACCTTCAGGGCGCCCATCTTCTCTCTTAATCATGACCTATCTCGTCCAGTCTCTCCTGAGCCGCCTCAATTCTCACTCATCGATGCTTACCTCACTGCATAACATTATTCGCACGCTTTATTTTGCGTTACTGTCTTTATTGCGTTTCTTTCTTTTCCTTCTTTCTTTTCTTTTTCATCGTTGCAAACCTCATCAAGGATGGTCCAACTATGCGACCCATGCAGGCGAAATGTTTTTAAAGCCGACACCATCCGAAATAACTTAAAGAGTGGCATGTGTAATGGAATCTATCGCAGAGCCCGCATGCTTTCCACTGAATTATTATGGCACGAGACAGAAATGCACTCCGATAGAAGACTACGCACAGAAACTAGAAACAGAAAATTGGCTGCAGCTCAGTGATTCCCAAAGGAGAAACCTCGCCACAAAGAAAACCTGGAACATACTTAGAAGTATGTTAGACCCAGCAGCAACAAAATCAGAATAGTCGCGCACCCTTGAGACCATAGTGGGAGAATTCCAGGGCACAGAAGGCGAACTCATAGCAAAACTCAAAGAAAGATACATAGGGGAACCAATTATTCCGTCATACTCGAAAGCATACGATGGGCCCCCGAACGAAATTTTGAGCCTCCCCATAACGGAAGCAGAGCTTTTCGCAGCAACCCAGGCAGCTAAGAAAAATACAGCGCCTGGGAAGGATCGGTTAACTAATGCAATGCGACGGAACATAAATCATGAACAAATGAAGAACCTAACTGAATACTTCAACAGAGAGATATGGCCAACCGGGAAAATTCCAGAACATTGGAAAGAGGCAGAAATCATTTTGATACCTAAACCCGGCAAGGATCGTAGCATACAAAACCTCAGGCCGATCTCACTCACGTCTTGCCTGGGAAAACTTCTTGAGCGAGTCATCCACACAAGACTTAGAAACTATATAGAAGACAATAACCTCTTGTCAAACTATATTTATGGCTTCAGGCCACACTTATCGACACAATATGTCTTCCTAAGACTGAAGGAAGAGGTACTGAGCCACATTCCAACAGGAAGTGAACATTTACTAGCGGCCCTAGACCTCAAAAGCGCATTCGATACCATCGCGCACGAACTGATATTGAAAGAACTTGAGAAAACCAGGTGCGGTGAAGACTTACAATTATATCAAATCTTTCTTGGGGAATAGAATTGCCACTATCATCATAGGAGAAACCCGATCCGGCTCTTTCAATATGCCAAATAGGGGCACACCACAAGGTGCCATCCTCCCACCCCTACTGTTCAACTTGGGGATGAATAACCTAGCCCATAGGCTGGAAAAGTGTCCAAATCTGGATTTTATCTTTTATGCAGATTACATTACTCTTTGGGCGACAAAAGGCTCAATTGGAACAAAATAACAAGTTCTTCAAGACGCAATAAACTTAGTGCACGATTTCGCCTCTGAGAACAGAATAAAATGTGCACCTGAAAAATCAGAATGCATAACGGTACACGGAAAATATTACAACAAATCTGAAAAAGCTGAACTGAAGCTTGGAGATTCGACACTTAAAGAATCCAAAAAAGTGAGGATTTTAGGGCTGTGGATACAACACAATACAAGAGTAGACCATACCCTAAAAACGCTAAAGAATTCAGTAAAACAAATCACGAGAATGATAGGAAGAATTACGCGGAACGGGAGAGGACTAACCGAATCAGACGCATTAAGACTAGTTCAAGCTTTTGCAATAAGCAGAATTACCTACAGCATCCCGTATCACGAGCTTAACCGTAAAGAGGCAGAGCAGGCAGACATCCTAATACGCATGGCGTATAAGGCCACCCTGGGTCTACCACTGGGGACATCCACGGAGAGACTCGAGGCTCTTGGGGTGTACAACACCTTTGAAGAACTCAAAGCAATGATAATGGTCACATAAGGAGAACGCCTTAATATGTCACAGGCGGGCAGGAGGGTCCTAGAAGAGCTGGGATACCCGATCAACCCACAATACTACAGCAGCGAACTAGTGGACATATCGAGGGAGATGCGAGAAAAACTAAAAATCTCCCCTATCCCCCCAAAAATGAACCCAAAATATCATTCAGGCAGGCGTAATGCCCGAGCCAAACAATTAGAAAAACAATTCGGCCATAACCGCGACACAATACACACAGACGCAGCACGGAACATTAAGGGACACGTTATCGTGGCTGCTTCGAGACCCTCCGGTATTCCAAGAACCATAACAACAGCTTAAGTTCGCACAGCCTGCACCAGCACAGTGGAGGCGGCTGCAGTGGCCCTGGCGATAAAGACACGGGAGGGAGAAGACAGCCCCGCCTACGTCCTCATGGACTCCCAGGCGGCCTGCCGACTCTTCCTCCACGGAAGAATCCCTATATAGGGTCGCCCTTAACATCTTGGGCGATCGACTAAGACAAGAACATCACATTGTATGGTGTCCGGGGCATGTAAGTGTCACTGGTAACACAGGGGCAGACACTCTTGCTCGCGATACTTCAATCTGAACAAGGAATGACACGCCAATCGGAAACAACAATCAAATACTAGCATGCGATGTCTTAGAACATCAACGTCGTTCTCGCCAAGAACTCGCCGCGTCAAACCCGCAATTAACAGTGGAGGAGGTTCGGCTATACAGAAAAATCCAGATAAACACCTACCCATATCTGGGACGATGGCATGCTATTTGGCCAACCAGATATGCCAGTCAGTGCCCCTGATGTGGGGGGAGGCCATCCTTGCCCAATGTGACATGGGATTGGCAATCACGACCCCAAAATTCAAATTCACTCCGTTTAGCACAAAATTTCTTTAGGAGCCTTGGACAGCCATCCTTACCCGGTGTTGCTTCCCGAATCGGCCGGGCGCATTCTTTGATTGTTTCCCATTGAGGCAGGCCCTTTCATCGAGGCAGGACCACAACCGCCACCCTTCGTTAGAAGCGGGGATTAGGGCGAAGGCCATTCTCCCGACCCTGGCAAGATAACCGTAAGAGGGCAAGAAGCTAAGTCACCGACTTTCGTGGAAGGAGTGTGAGCCCCCTGTTTCCAGATTGCCTCGTCCTTGCTTCGAAGGTGCAACATTAGAGGCGGAGTTCTGTAAACAATACGACTCCTCTGATTGGCCGCACCAAGGTCATCAGATTCCCTAGTCGGGTCAACTAGGGAAGACCAATGTTTTATAAGGAGGCACCTTGAGTGCAGTGGTGGACTGACGTGTTCTGGTATGTGCTCAGACTTTCAAAGTGCTCCCCCATGGAGTGGGCTTCGATTATTGGAGCCACTGTAAATATGTAAAATAAACCCTTTTTTTCTCTCGCTCTTACTCCCGGACGTACTTATCCCTTTGGCTGAAGGATCACCGGCCTAAACGATACCTGAGTACCAACACCGGACTGACCTGGAGACTCAATTGAGCCTCCTCGACCAGGCACGGCGCGTGGCGGTGGCCACTGAAGTCCTGGATTAAGGACCCACCCTCCGGCCCCCTTAACCCAATTTTTCCTCAATAAAGTTATTTCTCTCTCTCAAGCTCGGGACCGACGAATAGGCGCGATTCGGGTACCCGTCAGAGCGAATACTACTCCCGCCTGCACTTGTACTTTACGCACAAGGAAGACCAAGACATGATTATCCCCTCCCCCCCCCCCCCCCCACACACACACACACAAAATAGAAATGAATAAAAGAAGTTGTTAGAACTCGAAAGAGACCGTCCACTGCCGCATTGCAGGGAATCGTGTGTTCAGGCTTTTTCTGTTCCAGGCGAGTGTCACCGCATCTGCATTTTCCGTAACACTACATGGTACTATACAGTGAGATGTGACATATAGGACGCGGCTGCGAAGGGAGTGTGCTTCCTACTTCAGTTGCGCGAGGCATGTTTATTGTTAAAGGATATATCGCACCGCGAAGTTGTGCTGGGGATTTCTCTTTTATTGCGATAGCAATTATATGGACACTCAAAAGCAGATTTCTGCCGTCGGCGTCGGCGTCGCCGTCGCCGTCGCCGTGAGGTTCCGTATGACGTCATTTGGAGATGAAATCGTCGCCGCGCGCCGAACGCTGTATGTGCGAGTGAAAGGGCGCGAGGGGCGCGTCTTTCACGGCGCGGCGGAGTGAACGCACGGCGGAGAACAAACGCGCGTTCTGCGCCGTGCTCGCTTAAGGGCTGCAGAATTAGGCGTCTCGTTTCTCCTTTACAATCACCATATATGTAGAGCAAACGCGCCTTCTTCAGACGCGCGAGAGGCCGTGGGGGAGGGGGAAGGAAGGGACGCGACGTTTAGCTGCGGCACCAAGTGCCTATTTATATGAGAGGCTCCAGCAACAGTCACCAACGCCGCACGCATTTTGAGCTAACGCGGGCAAAACGCCGATGGCGTCGACAACAGTTCTGCGTGTTGTTGCTACCAAAGCCGCTCACCTTACTTCGTATGACATTGCTGTGTTGCTATCGCATTCATTGCTTCGCCCTTAGGGCGAAACTGTGACATTTTTCTTCGTCTGTCCCCTTCATATGCAGCATCGCAGTGGCGGGCACGGCTGGATATTACCAACGTCCCTCGGTCTGATTATACTCGCTTCGCCTTACATACCCCCAGACGTTTAAGAGTGTCGGAGCTAACACGAGAAAGATCCAGCCCTGACAGCGTTGAGTTTTCGAACTGATATTTTTATTCTCGCTCTGCACCTGCCGCGCGTTCCAATGCCAACTTCGTCTTCCTTGACGGGCGCCGCATGCTGAGGTGCTACAGGGCTCCCCCCCCCCCCCCCCCCCCCCGTAGAGCGTGAGCCATAGGAGTCGCCCAGTGAACGTGCTTGGATGTGGAAGTCCAGACTTGAGATGGAAGCTCCGCGGACGCGAGAGCGGCAATGTATGCAGGTTTTAGTCGATCGGCAGCCACGACGTCTTCACGGCCGTTGATGTCCAGCGTGAACGTTTTAGGTGTACGATGGAGGACGCGAAATGGGCCATCATAGGCCGGTGTGAGTGGTGGCCGTATTTGGTCACGCCGAACGAAAACGTGACTGCAGTCATGCAGATCCTGGCTGACAAAGACAGATTGGGGGTGTCGGTCGGCAGGAATTACAGGAGCAAGGTCGTGAAACGTGGTGCGCAGCTCTCGAATGTACGTAGCGGCATCATGAGTGGAAGGGGGCGACGACGGCTCAAAGAATTCACCTGGAAGACGCAGAGACACGCCATAGACTAGTTCAGCTGACGAGCAGCCGAGATCCGTCTTCAATGCTGATCGGATGCCCAGAAGTACGAAGGGGAGGTGATCAAGCCAACGTTCTCTTGGCTGGTGAGCAGTGAGGGCAGCTTTCAGTTGTCGATGAAGCCGTTCGACCATGCCATTGGCTGAAGGATGGTAGGCAGTCGTGTGGATGTGTCGAATGCCCAAGATATTGGCAAGTGCGGTGAAAAGGGCCGATTGAAATTGACGACCGCGATCAGTGGTGACGACAGAAGGGCATCCAAAGCGTGATACCCAGCCGTTTGTGAAAGCCTTGGCCACTGTCGGTGCTGTAATGTCGGAAACGGGAAACGCTTCCGGCCATCTGGTGAAGCGATCCACACATGTCAGTAGGTAACAGGCCCCTTGTGATGGTGGAAGAGGGCCGACGATGTCGAGATGGACGTGGGAAAACCTTGCGTCGGGAGGCCGAAAGGGGGATGGTGCAGTGACCGTGTGACGGTGAATTTTAACACGCTGGCACTGAAGGCAGGTTCGCGCCCAGCGTCGGACGTCAGCATTGATACTTGGCCAAAGGAAACGAGATGTGACTAGCTTCTGGGTCGCACGAATACCCGGATGGCTCATGTTGTGCAATTGATCAAAAATTGCACGACGAAACGCTTTAGGCACGAAGGGCCGAGGAACACCAGTAGACGTTTCGCACGTTATTAATGAGGTAGAAAATGGAAGTAGGCACTCCGTGAAAGATAGAGACGTGGATGAAGAGCGAAGACTATGTAGCTCAGGATCGTTGCTCTGGGCAGCTGCTAGCTCTTCCATGTCTAGTGGTGGCTGGGTCGACAAGGCATCGATGCGTGAGAGTGCATCAGCGGCGGCATTTTCCGACCCGTGTACGTGTCTGAGATCCACGGTGAATTCGGAGATAAAGCATAGTTGACGGATCTCCCTTGCAGTGTAATTGCTGTGATTGCGATGGAAGGCAAACGTCAGGGGCTTGTGGTCTGTAACGACGTAAAAGTCCCGGCCCTCCAGTAAATGGCGGAAATGCTTGATGGCGAGGTACACAGCAAGGAGTTCTCGGGCAAATGTACTCTATTTTACTTCCGTTGGTTTGAGTTTTTGCGAGAAGAATCCAAGGGCCTGCCAACCTGATGCGTGCTGCTCGAGAACAGCGCCAACTGCTACACTCGATGCATCGGTGATGAGACGAAATGGGGCATCAGGAACGGGATGTATGAGCATGGTGGCGTCTGCCAGAGCCTTTTTGGCAGTGGCGAAGGCAGATGCGGCGTCGTCGGTCCATTCCAGTGGCGCAGCCGGGTCTTTTTTTATAGCTAATAGGTCGGTTAAGGGCTTTAGGAAAGTGGCACACTTAGGAAGAAAGCGGCGATGGAAGTTTAGTAGGCCCAGGAATTCTCGGAGTCGTTTCATTGATGTCGGGGGTGGAAAGTCTTGGATAGCCTTCACTTTGCTGGCGAGCGGTTGTATACCCTGTGGAGTGACAAGGCGGCCTAAGAACTCGATTGTAGCGACGCCGAAGACGCACTTATTGGGATTTATGACGAGGCCGTAATCATCCAGACGGTGAAACAGGGTGCGCAGGTGGTATTCATGCTCAGGGCCCGATGAGCTTGCTACCAGGAGGTCATCAAGGTAGGCAAATACGAAATCGAGACCTCGCGTGACCTCGTTGATAGTGCGCTGAAAAGTCTGTGCTGCGTTGCGCAGTCCAAAAGGCATCCTTACATATTCGAACAAGCCAAATGGGGTGATGATGGCCGTCTTCGGAATGTCAGCGGGTTCTACAAGAATCTGATGGTAAGCCTTCACTAAGTCAATCTTAGAGAAGATCGTGCACCCAGCCAAATTTGATGTGAAATCCTGTATGTGAGGAAGTGGGTAGCGGTCTGGTAAGGTGTGGGCATTGAGAGCGCGGTAATCCCCACATGGTCTCCAGTCGCCAGGATCTTTCTTCGGGACCATGTGGAGTGGCGATGCCCAGTTGCTGGAGGAAGGCCGCACAATGCCAAGTTCAAGCATGTGCTCAAACTCACGGCGGGCGATGGTGAGGCGTTCTACAGAAAGTCGACGAGGCCGTGTAAAAACGGGAGGTCCAGTGGTCACAATGTGGTGAGTGACGGAATGCTTCACCGGTGACTCTCTGGTGTGCGGCTTCGTGAGGTTGGGGAAGTCAGCGAGAATTTTTGCATACGGCGAAGCAGGTGTGAGAGCTCGAAGGCTCGTTGACGAGGAAGTGCAGGGTATACCGTTGATGGATAGGCGCGTGTTGAGATCGATGAGGCGATGAGCATGCATGTCCACAGCAAGGTTGAAAAAACTGAGGAAGTCAGCTCCAAGAACAGCTTGCGAGACGTCAGCGAGGATGAAAATCCAGCGGAACGTACGGCGTAGTCCAAAGTCAAGTGTAAGAGAGCGTTGGCCGTATGTGGGAATGGCGGAGTTGTTGATCGCTTGGAGTGGGCAGGTCTGTTCGTTGCGACGGCGATCTGCACAGGAGGCCGGTATGACGCTAACCTGGGCTCCTGTGTCGACGAGGAAGCAAGCGCCAGTGATCTTATCGGAAACATAGAAAAGGCGGCATGACGTTCTACCAGGACCACTCGCCGCCGTCAGTGGCCGGTCGTCGCATTTCCCGACCAGGAGCACGGGCGAGTGCACTTGCGTGCAGAGGCCCCAAATCGGCGGTGGTACCAGCACATGGTCGAGGACGAGTCGTCCCGTGGCGCGTCGGTTGTCTGAAGTCCCGGAGAGCGTGGAGACGTCGAGAAGCGACTGTGGAACTGGAACCTGGATGCCGATCGGCGATGCGCAGGTACGCAGTCATCCGAGACGTCTGACAATGGCGTCCAAACGGTTGTCGATGCTCGCGAGCGCGGGGTCTGCAGCGGTGGCCGGTGGCGACGTGGTCATGGCGTTGAGGCTATGTGCCCGCGAGTAGTCTGCCACTCGATCAGCCATTTCAGCGAGCGTGTCTACTGGGACATCTCCTGCAGCGACGAGGACCGGGACCATGCTCTGCGGTAAGCGCTGAAGGAACAACTCACGCAAAAGCTTCTCCTCTTGAGAGGCGGAGGTCCCGCCAATGAGCTGGCGCATGTGTCGCAGGAGCTGGGATGGGCGACGGTCACCGAGCTCTGTGGCCGTGATGAGCTGTTGGAGTCTGCTGTGTTCAGACTCGGACTTGCGGGAAATGATAGCTTCCTTCAACGTGTCGTAGGGATGGCTCGGGTGCGGCGAAGCTAAAATATCTGTGAAGTCTTCGGCTACGTCCGGAGGTAAGGAGGACACCAGATGCCAGTACCTGGTCTGTTGGCTGGTGATTTGCCGTAGACGGAAGTACGCCTCGACCTGCAGTAACCATGTGCAGGGGTTGTTTGGCCAAAATGGTGGCAGGTTGACGTGTTGGATCGCAGCCACCGCAGCACTGTTAGGTCTGGCGTCTTCTTGGGCGTCAGGACCGGTAGGCTGGGTGGAAGAGCCGGCGGGATCCATGCGGGATGGTTGGGGTTGCGTGTTCACGTCCGGGTCACCATTAACTGTCGGAGCTAACACGAGAAAGATCCAGCCCTGACAGCGTTGAGTTTTCGAACTGATATTTTTATTCTCGCTCTGCACCTGCCGCGCGTTCCAATGCCAACTTCGTCTTCCTTGACGGGCGCCGCATGCTGAGGCGCTACAAGAGCATACGTGTCTGCGCTATCTTATAGCCTCATGACAGCTTGTGCTCGCGTGCAAATTAAGCCGCAGACGCTGGGAAGAAAGCGTTGCGTCTTTCTTTCTTTCTTGCGTTGGGGGGGGGGGGGGAGGGAAGGTGCTTCCGCGTACGCTAAATGGCGTATAATAATGTATAAAGTATGCTCTGTTTCCGGAGATTTACTTCATTTTATTGCGATAGCAATTATATGGACACCCAAAAGCAGATTTCTGCCGTCGGCGTCGCCGTCGCCGTAGCCGTCGCCGTCGCCGTGAGGTTCCGTATGACGTCATTTGGAGAAGAAATCGTCGCCGCGCGCCGAACGCTGTATGTGCGAGTGAAAGGGCGCGAGGGGCGCGTCTTTCACGGGGAGTGAACGCACGGCGGAGAACAAACGCGCGTTCCGCGCCGTGCTCGCTTAAGGGCTGCAGAAGTAGGCGTCTCTTTTCTCCTTTACAATCACCATATATGTAGAGCAAACGCACCTTCTTCCGACGCGCGAGAAGCCGTGGGGGAGGGGGAGGGAAGGGAGGCGACGTTTAGCTGCGGCACCAAGTGCCTATTTATATCACAGGCTCCGGCAACAGTCACCAACGCCGCACGCATTTTGAGCGAACGCGGGCAAAACGCCGATGGCGTCGACAACAGTTCTGCGTGTTGCCGATGCTGCTGCATGTCCAAGTTTATACAGCTGATAAAGCTAATATCATTACTCCGTATAGCTCTCTACAAGTTTGCTATCGCAATTGATGCTTCGCCTTTCAGGTGAAACTGCGACCACTTTTTATATAAAAACGTTGCGAGGCGAGAAGGTGGATAAGATTTCCGACGCTGCTCGACGAGTGTCCCATTCTGATCTCGTCGAAAACCTCTGAGCCTCCCCCACAGGCACCGGCAACTGTCACCAACGCCGCGCGCGTTCGGTGCGAAGGCGGCCAAAACGCCGACGCATCGACAACAGTTCGGGGCGTTGCTGGTGCTGCTGCATGTCCAAGTTTATACAGCTGATAAAGCTGCTATCCTTAATTCGTATAACTCTCTACTTATTTGCTATCGCAATGGATGCTTCGCCTTTCAGGTGAAACTGCTAGAATTTTTTTATTACAGCGTAAGCTGTTTTGGGCTCATTCCAATAGCCGTTTCGGTTTGCGATGGTGTCCGCCGCCGCCGCCGTTGGGGACCGTAACCGCTTTCGCCGGAAATGCGAAAAAAGTGACCCGTTCCCGCCGAGATCGAGCCCGCGCCCGCTGCGTGGGAGCCAGATGCTCTACCACTGAGCCACGCAAGCGCTCCCTATTGGGCAGCGTAAAAATGCCCTATAAACGCTCCCTAGGCGCAGACGATCCCAGCCTCCACCAGTATGGTGGCGCCATCTAGGTAAGGCACCTGCAAACGCAGCGTGCGCAGGCGCAGACGACGAGATGCGATTCAGACGAGGCGCGCAATCAACGCGATCCCGGTGTGAGATGTGCGCCATGCATTCTGGATACCTCTTCGGTACATGTTATGGCGTCACCTCGCAAGGTACGAACCGCTGCTAAATAAGCGAATCGTAGAGCTACGTGCGCGGCTACAACCAGGCATCATCGGGCTAGCATACTGCTGTGCAGAGAGCATTACAAGCCGCAGCTCACCGTCGACGCCGGGCGGACAGTTCAGATCGTTCTCCTCAAAACGAGGTGAAGAGACTTTGTCGCGAGGAACCTGGTGTGCGTGGTGCCGAAATTGGAGCTACTCTTGAGCCGCTCCACCAGCTTACGCTGTGAATGTGCTGCGTGCGCCGCGCAGGCCTGTGACTTTTTTATTGATTACCATCATTATCATCTTGCTCTTTTTTTCGGTAGCCAGCACTCTCATAGTACTTATTCTGACACGGTGTGTATGCGATATCAGAATACGAGTCGTCAAAGGAGAAAGTACTCTTCTTCGTAAATCAGGCCTCGTCTCTCGTCATCATCTATGAAGGACGTCGTGTTGGTTCGAGTTGTTCCGCAGATGGACACAATGGACAGGCGCAGGCAACGCTTCATTTATTTTTGCTTGATTTCTTTTTTTTCTCTCGGAAAAGGGCGACGCATTCAGATTTCGTGTTGTACGAATTCGTTTTCTATAAGGACGGTGGTCGTTACCGTGTTTCTTTCAGGCGAGGTCTCCGCCCTAATTGACAATCTGCTCCGGCAGCTTCTGCGCCTGAGCTATACTATTCCTTCAACTATACTCGAGAACGTGCTACTGCGTTTTTTCGTACTTCGATCGAGTCTCGCAGAAACGTGAGCAGAAGGCACGCTCGCGAAACCCTTTCGTGCGCCATTTAGGTATCCTTGGGCAAAACATTGTACAGAAACATTCTTAGATAGTTTTTTTCGTGTGTCCGTATAACGCATTGCAGTTAACCGAATACCGAAAAACCGCGGAGACGTCAAAGGCAGAAGCACGCGCGCCCTTCTCAAAGATTCTTTGAAGCCTCGATAATGTATACGAACAACTTGGAATGTTCACAGGAGGTGCTGCTTGAGCCAGCTGGTTTCTCAATAAAACATGTTGCTTGGACCGAGAGAGAGAGAGGCCATTTAACAAATGTCTCCTTCTGCTGAATGAACCAACCATCCATTGTGTATATCATTTGCTTTATCATCAGTCCTATCCGGAATAGCAGGCTATAGGCATTCCGCCATGCAGATAAGCCTATCCACGGTTCAGGAAAAGGGGCGTTGATCTGTGCAAGTTGGCATTTCACAATTCCAATTCGCACTGATCAACAAGCCTTTAAAGAACCATGGAGAGGTTTACTTGGCGGAATGCCTAGCATGCTGCAACAGATACGAATGATGGAGAAATCAAATAACATGCACAATATATCGTTAGTTCATTGCGCAGAACGATGTACGCGTATTCCTCTCAAAACAGCCAAGGAACAAACGGAGGAACAGAGTCGGCCAATTATTGTCCGTTCCTTCGTTCATGCTCGTTCACGTTCCGCTGCATCTATCCGTCGGGGTAATTGGTTTCGCTTGATTATTACACACAGATTATCAGTAACGTGTAGCGAACACAAATCCCCACCAATCAGGGAGCCTCCCCCTCAACCCTCCCCTACTTTCACTGAGCACTATCGATTGGTTCCAACCTACGAGATTGCCTGGCCGTCGGGCAGGCGGTGATTAAGCACTGTCGCAGCAAAATTGCGCACTGCGGTGTCGGCTGCAGATTTGGCACGCTTCGATATTGAGTTTAAGCCTTGCGTGCACATTTTAAAGAGATTCGGAAATAGCTTGCACAAGCGGCTTAGCGATGGCTGGAATCTCAAGCTATGATTGGGCTTTTCCTGCTAGTTTTCCAGTTCTTGTATGCCTGGCCGATATATCGTGCCCCAACTTTGGGTCCCCTATTGAATGACCTCACCGCAATACCTGGGACGCTTAGATGGGAAAAGCAACTTCACTTGGCGATGGTTTTGGTGACTTGTATTCGATAGGAGCAGATAACCAATATACAGCCAGCATTTTTAACAGCGGAGCTGTTTAAGCCGGCCGTTATTCCGTTAGCCGTTCACAAAAAAATGTGGGCCGATCCTGGCGGTAGTGCCGAAAGGGTCCAAGCGCAATGGCACATACCTCTGTGAACAAGCGAAGCTGAGCCTGGCTAAGTCTAGCTATGCATGGTTGAGACTACTTAAGCTTAGTCAGTCATCGATAGCCATTCAATAGCTAATCGATAATCGAACAATTATCAATAAATTCCGGAAAATGCTGGAGATGACTCGGTAGTGCTTAGCCTAGCCGAAAAGCCAGGACTAGCGAAGTGCCCATCAGCTCCGCTGTCTCTTTAGCATTGCGCCTCCAGTGCAAGCTACGACAGAAAGACAGACGGACGGATGGACGGACGGACGGACGGACGGACGGACGGACGGACGGACGGACGGACGGACGGACGGACGGACGGACGGACGGACGGACGGACGAACTTTCATGGAGGTCCTGAGGGACTAGCCGGCGGAGACCCGTTGGGGCCCCCGGCTCGCCGCTGGCTGCTTCCATGTCGGAATCGGGAGGCCAAGCCTCTCCGCTCGTTCACGGCCCTCTGGACGGCCATGGACTGGAGCTTGAGTTTCGTAGTAGAGATGGCCTCGTCCCAGTCCTGTTCGCTGGTGAGTGACGTATCCCGTAACGCAGGACACTGCCAGTCCCCCCCCCCCCGTGTGTTGCTTATAGACAAGCACCGTGGAGTTATCCAACTTTTCAGATACTCAGCATAAAGCTTCTATTAGTGGTGCCTTTAGAAATTTGTTTCTCGTCCAGACATTTCAGAACGTGTTGATTTTGTTTATACTGATGTTCCTGATTTTTTTTTTTTGTCTATTCAGCCGATTCTGTAAGCGCGCCTACGAAGAGTGTTTTACTGACAGAATACTCTCATTAACCATATCACCACGGGAGAATTTACTGGTTGTGGAGAAGACAGCGACAAAATAGTTGCAGCATTTCCGGCTACATGCAAGAGACAATTGCAGACACTACAAGCACGCTTTTTACACAAGCACACACGTTAAATACGCAAGCACGCATGTTATATTCCTTTTTTTTAATGTGAGCATGGTAGTGTAAAAGCGTTCCATTGTAAAAACTGCGGCGGATATATACATATATATGCTCGAATTATGCTGGATGATTGAGGATGCCCGTTTGCTTAACATTCAGTGGCTTTCTCTTTTTTTGCCATGGGATTTCTGATATTTTCTGTAATTATCTATCAAGTCTTGCATAAAGTTTCGGATTTCAATGTACCTTTTTTTTTCAGAAACTATTGTTAAGCTGAGAATTTAAACTGGCAGGTATATTCCACATGTTACTGTTTTCATACGCAACCTAAAACAGTTTGTTTTCTTTATCCGATAAAAAAATATTGCTCGCACTCGTTACCTATAAAAGGAGAACTTCAAGGTTTTAGGAAGAACTTCAAAGAACTTCAAAGGAAGAACTTCAAAATTTATGTTTTTCTTTCGACGTGAGAAATGTTTTTCACATAAAGAATTATTTATTATTTTAAGTTCATATTGCTGCCAACACAATATACTAATAAGCTGAAAAAGCATCGCTATAGTATGGCAAGAAGCTTTCTAGAAAAAGGTGCATCAAAGATTTAAAAAAAACTGTCAGTCCTTCTACTGGGGTGGAGATGGAAGACCAGCGAAGGTGTACTATGGTGGGAATTGTGTATTTCCAATTATGACTATTATTATGTGATGGTGTAGTTGGTTATTTGAACTGTTAAAGGATGAGAAATATATATGATCCGGTGGTTTTCATTTATTTAGTGGTCACAGGGACCATGGCCTTATGGTCGCTACGGTACACCGCCATAGGGTGTACGGCAAAGGTTGCCACGTTCTTCATAAACACGTCACCAACGCCGCGCGCGTTCGCCGCGAACGCGGGAAAAACGCCGTCACCGTCGACAACAGTTCTGCGCGTAGTTTGTGCGACCGCGCACAACCCCTGTCAGAACGCTGGCGTGAGCAAGCACGCCAGCAGCAGCGGGCAAAGGTTCATGCGGTCTATCGCTTCAACGGAAACAGAGCGGCGAAAGCACAGCGCATACAAACGTAGGAGCCGTGTTGCAGATCGCTTTCAAAATACGGTGCGCGCGACCACCCGTTGCCGTGCAAAGCACAGGTACGCAGTTAATTGCTCGCAGAGCAAAAGCCGCACTCCCTCCCTTCCGCGCTGCCTTCCCGCTTTCCTCCTTTCGCGTGTGTGATTGAGTCACCAGTTCCCCTTGCGCCCGGTCGCAAGATACGCATTTGGTGCCGCAGCTAAACGTCGCCTCCCCTCATTCCCTCCCGTCCCCCCACGACCTTTCGCGCGACGGAAGAAGTCGCGTTTGCTCTCCGCCGTGCGTTCGCTCCCCGTGAAAGCACACGTCCCTCGCGCGCTTTCATTCGCGCATACAGCATACGGCAAATGATAGTTTTTTTTTCCACACGCGGACACGGCCATCGGAGACTGAGCCCTTAACAGCTTCGCTGTAAAAAAAAAAAGGCCAACTGGCATTTGGAGGTCACTTCTGTGTGTACAGTGTGCACAGTGCCCTTCTATGTTTGCACGTTTATCACGAACATTAAAAACGCTGCAGCAGAACGTACATCATTTCTCGCATAATGTAAAAAGCCTCTCATTGGGTTTCTATTCCTTCTCCGCCATTATTTGATCCACGTGGAGCTGCAAAACTCTGCTTGGTCAATCCTCTCCTTTTCAAGGCATATGAGATTTTGATGCCAAATGACCTCAGAACAGCACTTAATGCATGCATTTTGATCAACGTACACTTCGCGCGCGCGTTTGACCCATGTTGGGTGCAACAAAGCAAAGAAACACGCGGGTAACATTGGGCAGACATCGATGAAAGAGTCACGCGGACGCAATAACCTAAAGCAGCCACTCACTAGGAAAGTTTGCAGTGACATCGAACAAACGTGTTATAAAATGAATGTACTTTGCATATGAAGTTGCAGTAATCTATAAAACATGCAAACACGCTGACCAATTGTCACAGCTGTCCCCGATTCGTCGTCGGCGCGAAGTCGATCGACGGGGTAGACAAGCTGGTTGGTCGTTCCGTATTCAAGCGAACACAGTGAAAAGAGTCAGAGTCAGAGTCGGGAGTAAACAAAAAAACAAGATATTTATCGGCTGATAAAGATACACAAGTTGATAAAATAAAATAATAAGAAAAACACAAGACAGACTAACACACCTCAACTTAATATCACACAATGATGAAGACAAATGAATACGAGCAATTAACAGTACATACACATATGAAACAGGGCGCGGATCAAATACACACGAATACACTTAACAGCATTCCGCTAAAACAACGTCCAAAAGAAATCAAAGTTCAAAAGAAAACAAATGGTGTCATACGCATGGCCGGGCAGCAGCAGCAAGTCCATAAACCGTAGAAGTCGGTGCACAAAGCTTTCCCGAAGAATGTGCTGGCGGTCCGATCTTGTCGAGGTGGATGCGAATTGCTGAGCTGGGTTTCCCGGGAGTCTAGATTTGACGTCTTCTCTCAAGCAGGTTGAGCTAACTTGAGATGAACTACCGTGAGCTTCGTTGCAGACGTTGGTTTGACGTCTCGTACGTCAACAAGTTCCTCGGAGTTCCGACGTGGCCAGGCGGCCCAGGCGATACTGGACGGCACTAGCCCCCCCCAACGGCTTCTCAGCAGCGCATAGGTTCAGCTTCTAGACTAATCAGCAGGGCCCAAAACCTGCGCTTAAATAGCCTCTCCTTTCGCTAGTTCCCTATGTAGGGAAACTGCCGCTATGTAGAGTTCTCCGAATTCAGCTCTCTTAGCTCCCAACAATCTTGGCCGCGTCCCTTTCACCATGGACGAAGAACCGCAATTATCCTCTCTCCCAATGTCAAGGGCCAAGGTGGAACCCGGCATAACACGCAGACGTACACGCACACTTCTGGGTCCGTAATCGGCGTGTCGCGTCTGGAATCGAGATGGCAGCCCGAGCGGCCACGACGCTTTTGACGCCCGTTATTCGGCGTGTCGATGTCGAATAAATTATACGCTGCAAAGTCAGGAGTCCACGTTTTTGACGCTCGTAATTCGGCGTGTCGTTAATCAGCGTCCAAACCATTCGAAAATATGCCGCTCCGTGACACCAATACAGCTAAGACAACAAGCGAACACAAACAGCGTCTTTCAACTTACCAGAGTTCGCAGTTTTGGAGCCATTTTGAATGTCTTGGAGCCGTCGTACACATTCGCCGTAGCAGTGCCATTTTCCTCAGGCTGTGTACAATGTTTTTTTTTTTTTTACTCTGTAACCTAAACATCGATTCCGTGTCTGTTTGGTTGGTCTAACTCACTATCAAACCCTACCAGTAAGAATGTGTCAATGTTCATGTGAATCTATAGCAATCACTAAGTGTAGGCGCACTCTGCTTTAATATAAAACAATATGCACAAGCACAAATGTCATAACGATCGTGTAAAACTGTGCGATCCCCTAAAGTAAGCAGACTGCGCATTAGGAGAACTAGTTACACAAGTACGAACATCACAATGTTCATGCAAACCTTTGTCAAACTCGAAATGTAAAGAGCGTACACAGGAGAAACTGCAATCACTTATCAAAGTAAATTAATCAGTGCGGCGTATGCGAGAAAAACCACATCAGTAATTCAACATGCCTCGCTCACTCATTTGCCCCGTTAGCAACATTTCCGGGCTCCCGCTGGTCATTAAGGAAGAGTGCAGAACCTGTCTTCGTTTATACAACGTTACTACTTTGCTATACCGTTCCTATACAGAATCCCTCGGCGCAATTAGGGACTTTGTGCGTCTGGCAGCGGCATGGCAAACGGTTCTTACAAGCACGTCTGCTTCTTTTTGCAGATAGCCGCAAGTATCGCTGGCCCCTATCTTCTGAACAACGTCCCCTCTTCGATTTTCCTTCGAAACAACTGTG
This sequence comes from Dermacentor silvarum, assembly GCF_013339745.2. Classification (NCBI taxonomy): domain Eukaryota; kingdom Metazoa; phylum Arthropoda; class Arachnida; order Ixodida; family Ixodidae; genus Dermacentor; species Dermacentor silvarum. The sequence continues at coordinate 11,423,943 of NC_051160.1, forward strand.
CGTTTGGTAGCCCTCCCTTCAGCAAAGCTCTCTACCTGGCAGGTGGCAATGCGTCCGCATTTTCGACCGACCCTGACTGTGCTTCACTCGACTGCGCATGGTACTGCACCGGAACGACATCGACATGGACACGGAACGATATAAAGCCGACACTCCGACCAATCCTCTTCAGTGGGTCTGGCAGCGGCATGGCAAACGGTTCTTACAAGCACGTCTGCTTCTTTTTGCAGATAGCCGCAAGTATCGCTGGCCCCTATCTTCTGAACAACGTCCCCTCTTCGATTTTCCTTCGAAACAACTGTGCGTTTGGTAGCCCTCCCTTCAGCAAAGCTCTCTACCTGGCAGGTGGCAATGCGTCCGCATTTTCGACCGACCCTGACTGTGCTTCACTCGACTGCGCATGGTACTGCACCGGAACGACATCGACATGGACACGGAACGATATAAAGCCGACACTCCGACCAATCCTCTTCAGTGGGTCTGGCAGCGGCATGGCAAACGGTTCTTACAAGCACGTCTGCTTCTTTTTGCAGATAGCCGCAAGTATCGCTGGCCCCTATCTTCTGAACAACGTCCCCTCTTCGATTTTCCTTCGAAACAACTGTGCGTTTGGTAGCCCTCCCTTCAGCAAAGCTCTCTACCTGGCAGGTGGCAATGCGTCCGCATTTTCGACCGACCCTGACTGTGCTTCACTCGACTGCGCATGGTACTGCACCGGAACGACATCGACATGGACACGGAACGATATAAAGCCGACACTCCGACCAATCCTCTTCAGTGGGTCTGGCAGCGGCATGGCAAACGGTTCTTACAAGCACGTCTGCTTCTTTTTGCAGGTAGGCTCAAAATATCCTTCTAAATGTTATAGGAGCGATGACCGTTTTCTGTTGCTGCTGCCAGACCCTCAGCACTTTGTGTGTATTTTTTTCTGCTTCCTGCATTCATTGAGAATTTTGTTGCAACTCTCTGGAGATGTCGAGACTAATCCAGGCCCTGATAAAAATATTGAAAGTATGCTCACGGAACTACTAGCAGGACAGACGCAAATCAGTGAAGAGCTCTCTACGCTCAATTCAAGATTGACTTCTTTTGAACAACGTTTAACGAACATTGAAACGTTGGCTTCAACTGCAAATGATGCCCTTCAGCGAGTTCATGATCTTGAGGAAACGGTTGCGAACCTCAAAGATACAATTCACAAGCTTGATCGCAAATATGATGATCTTGAAAATAGATCCCGCAGGAACAATTTGATCATTTACGGTTTGAAAGAACCATCAGATGAAACTTCTGAGGCATTGCTAGCTTCTGTAACGGACTTGCTGTCTTCTAAGCTTGGTGTCCAATGTGGGTCCATTGAGCGCTGCCACAGACTTGGCACACGAAGTAATGAAAAGAAGCGGCCTGTAATCTTCAAGTTGCTGGACTTCAGAGCTAAGCTTGAAATACTTAGAAATGCCAGAAAACTGAAAGGGTCTAATATATACATTAACGAAGACTTTTCTGCACGTGTACGGCAAATCCGCAAGGATTTGTGGGATCACTCGGTTGGTATTCGCAAACAAGCAGGCAAATGTAGATTACAGTACGATTGCCTGATAGTCGACAACGTTCGCTACACGTGGGACAACGTTCGCAAAACAATCGTTCAGGCTCCTCGTGCCACCGCTTCTAGGCGCACAGAGTGACTTGGTAATGAACATAAACTTACACTTTTGAACATAAATGCTCGAAGTTTGCTTAACAAGGTTGAAGATTTCAATTGGTTAGCAGAATGTCACAATCCGTCAGTGATCTGCGTAACTGAAACATGGCTAAACAACTCCATATCGGATTCTGAAATTTTGCCTCCAGCCTATTCGGTCGTAAGAAACGACAGGCAACTTGGTAAAGGTGGGGGCGTAGCTCTCTTTATTAAAAAAGGCATTGAATTTTTAGTACTCCCAGAACTTCCGCATGCTGAGTCTGTTTGGTGCCGCATAAAGGTTTCTGGTATTGTGACAGTAGTGGGCGCTGTTTATCGACCGCCTGGTTCTGAAAATGTATTTTCCCATATGACAGAATACATAGCCAAAAACAGACTTCATAATTATAAAATGATCATCACAGGTGATTTCAATACGCCCTGTATTGATTGGGCCTTATTAACCTCAACAGGTCGCGAAAAGGCAGTTTGTGACTCCCTGATTAATATGGCCGTTTCATTTGATTTGACACAAGTGGTTGAACGTCCAACCAGAGCAAACTCTGTTCTTGACCTTGTTTTTATTAATCAACAACTGCTACAGTACGGTTTTGAGTGTGACATAGTTGATAGTTTATCAGATCACAAGGGTGTTTTGGTACAAATTAACGTGGTCTGCGAACCTTGTAACCCGAAATTCAACGTTGTTACCGACTTCGCCCATGCTAATGATCGTGATATTGTTGAACTGTTGGAATCTTCCTTTGGTGATTTCGTGGCAAGCAGTGAAACCTGCAATGTTGATGCTTTGTTAGAACAGTTTTATAGTATAGTGCGTACCTGTGTGCTGCAGTTCGTGCCACAAAAGTGTGTAAAACATAACCCGAATCATCCATGGTACACACGTGACATAATCCAGCTCATACGACGCATTAAACGCATGCGCAAGCGTAACCGCCTACGCAGCGAAAGTCACGATGCACTCCTTTTCTCGCTCAAATCTGAACTAAAGACAAAGATGATAGAAGCTAAAAACTTTTACTTTAACACGACATTAACAAAGTTCATGAAAGAAAACCCATCGAAATTTTGGAAAACAATACTTCCCTCTTCTCATGACTCTGTAGCGATCATTGTCAACGATCAGATTTGCACTGATCCTATCACCATCTCTGAAGGCTTTAATAACTATTTTCATTCTGTCTTTCATCAAGATGATGGTTCCTACCCCCACTTCGTTCATAGTTCCGCACACGAATTGCCCAGTCTCGAAGTAACTTACGCAGGGGTTCATAATCTGTTGCTGAAAATTGACGCAACTAAGAGCGCGGGACCTGACGCCATACCTAATATGTTCTTAAAGAGGTACTCGGAATGGAATGCCCGGTATCTTACAGTAATTTTCAACAAATCGCTGGACACGTCAACCGTTCCCCGAGCTTGGAAAATTGCTAGTGTCATCCCAGTGTTTAAATCTGGCGATAAACAACTAATAGCTAACTACAGACCGATATCTCTTATTTCCACTTGCTGCAAGCTTCTTGAGCACATTATTCATAAACACATGGTTCAGTACCTAACCTGTCATAATCTGCTTTCCGAAAACCAGCACGGCTTTCGAACCGGTTTTTCTACTGTCACGCAGCTCATTCAATTTACGCACGACATAGCTTCTGCACTCAACAATCGCGATCAAATGGATGCAATTTTTATTGACTATTCGAAGGCTTTTGACTTAGTCTGCCATAAAAAGCTTCTGTGTAAACTGCGTGCAATATTCTATGGGTCTAAATTACTAGACTGGATTACTGACTACTTACAATTAAGAACTCAGTTCGTCACTTTTAATCGCGCACAGTCATCATCAGTCACAGTCACGTCAGGTGTGCCTCAGGGTTCGGTGCTTGGACCTCTGTTATTTGTAATTTACATTAATGATGTAGTAAATGTTACTAGTAACACCGCCGTCAAGTTGCGTCTGTATGCTGATGACTGCGTCCTATACCGCACTGTTACCAATGCTAATGATCAACAGGAATTAAACAATGTTTTTTCATTGTTCTGCGAATGGAGTAACACTTGGCAAATGAAAATTAATTTCACTAAAACAGTCGCAATGACCTTTGGTAACAAAAAGAAACCGCTACATTTCTCTTACAATGCTAATGGTAGTCACTTGTCCCACGTTAATGACTTCAAATACCTGGGTGTGATCTTTTCACATAACTTAAAATGGCATGCTCACATTAATCACATCTCTGGAAAAGCACTTAGGAAACTCGGTTACCTTAAACGAACCTTAAAACATGCAACAAAGGAATGTAAACTAACTGCCTACAAATCGCTAGTTCGCCCGATGCTGGAATACGCGTCAACTGTTTGGTCCCCTCACTGTGCTTGTGACATTGACCTTTTGGAATCAGTTCAGAAAAAGGCAATCAGATTCATCTGTGGTCGTTATGATCGAGACTTTTCACCTTCATCACATGCTCGCATCTTATCATTGCAGACTTTGAAACATAGGCGCACACGTGAAAGAATCATCTTGCTTCACAAGATTATTCACACGTCATCCGGTATTCAGGCTCCCTTCTCTTTTAAATCTCCTAGCGTACGCGCAACCCGTCATAGCCATGCACTAAACATTGTTCCTTTCAGGACACATATTGACTGTTTTAAATTTTCTTTTTTTCCGCACACAATTGAAATATGGAACAACTTGGATGGTTCACTACGCGCATTGCCTTTTGCAGAGTTCATTGAGCAATTACCTAACCTTATCGCCTGTTAGTTTGTTTGTATAATCTTAGTGTTTGTTCGTTTGTTTGTACTAAAATCTTGTACCCACTCCTGCTATGTCTCGAAATAGAGACAGCAGTATTTGTAAATAAAATAAAATTCTGTTTTTGTCTCTTCTGCGGCGGAGATCGCAAATTATGCAATACTCCGAGATACACAGAGCAGCTAATACGCGGTTTCTCGCTGATTACGAGCAATCTATTTCCGTCACTTAATGTAATCATTAGTTGGGCAGCCTACCACGGTTCTGCTTCGCCCGACTGATCCCGTATATCAGCAGAGAAACCGCGAACGCACACAGGCACACAGACACACACACACACACACACACACACACACACACACGCACACACGCACACACGCACACACGCACGCACGCACGCACGCACGCACGCACGCACGCACGCACGCACGCACACACACACACACACACACACACACACACACACACACACACACACACACACACACACACACACACATACACACATACACATACACATACACATACACATACACATACACATACACATACACATATACATATACATATACATATACATATACATATACATATACATATACATATACATACATACATACATAGTGCGCGTCCATGCAGTTTCTAGAATCTTAAGGGGGGTAGCAGCGCACACAGACGGGGACAGAGTTATCATTCCTTTGCCTATCGATCGGGAAATCGCGCTCCGCCCATCCTAACCTCTTCTGTCGGGAATTAGGACAAGCCGTTCGTAAATATGTTCAAGGCCATGTGTTTCCATGGAAACGCGCTAGCAACTGCAAATAAAACTAAACTATTCCAACCCATGGCGGGAATATTTAGGCCAATTTTGCTCCGTGATCAAAATTTGGAACAGTAAGTCATTTCTGGCTATTGCGCTGCCAGAGATGCATCCACATTAGCAGAGGGCGTCACGTGCAACGTCTGCTACCCTTCCGCCTTTCTTTCACTTTCACTGTCATAAAGAAAGAGTATCACCGTCATACTTATCACGAGTGCTTATCGTCAAAAGCGAACGAAAGAAGTAGTCAAAACATCACTTGTGCCCACGCCTCTATTATTGCGATAGCAATATGGACACTTCAAGCGGATTTCTGCCGTCGGCGTCGCCGTCGTCGTCACCGCCGTGAGGTTCCGTATAAAGTCCAAGGGCGATAAAACCGTCGCCGCGCGCCGTATGTGCGAGTGAAAGCGCGCGGGGGACGCGCGCTTTCACGGAGAGCGAACGCACGGCGGAGAGCAAACGCCACTTCTTCCAGCGCGCGAAAGCCGTGGGGGTATGGGAGGGAGGGGGGGCGACGCTGTGCTGTGGCACCAAATGCGTATCTTGCAACCGCGCGCAAGGGGAACTGGCGACTCAATCCCCCCCGCGAAAGGAGGAAAGCGGGAAGGCAGCGCGGGAGGGAGTGAGGGAGGGAGGGAGGGAGGGAGGGAGGGAGGGGGGCAGCTTCTACTCTGCCAACAACTGCGAACGTGTACTTTGCGTCGGTGTGGGCTGTCGCACGCACTGTATCTTGAAAGCGATCTCCACACGGCTCTGACCTTTGTAAGCGCTGTGCTTTCGCCGCTCAGTTTCCGTTGAAGCGATAGACCGCACGAACCTTCGCTCGCTGCGGCGGCCGCGCTTGTGCACGACAGCGTTTTGACAGTGGTTGTCTGCGGTCATCGAGTGTGATCTATCCATGTTTGCTTGTGCGCGCTGACACCACGCTTGTTAATTCAGTTAGTAAGCGAATGTGTCCAAGTTTATGCAGCCGATAAAACTACTATTCCTACTCCGTATAGCTCTCTACTAATTTCCTATCGCAATTGATGCTTCGCCTTTCCGGTGAAACTGCGACATTTTTATATAAAAAAAGAATAATAATTTTTACGTTTAACGTTCTTCGGTCGAGCTTACAAAGCATCTCGTTCGTTAGTACTCTTTGCCACTGACCGACTGACATCGCTCATAGTTCGTATATCCAGCGTCAGGATTTTCTCTCACGAACAATTCTAGCGAAAGAGCTTCTTGTTAGTAATCATTTATAACCAGTAGTAACCATTTCTCCTCCTCTGCTTGTTTTACCACCTGCTTTTAAAGCGAAGCTTTGTACCTCTACCAGCCAAGGGTTCTGTCATGTCCGTCGTTGTAAGCAAAAAACGATCCCGACGAACCGCTAACAATTGCAGGTATAGCAGCTTACTTGAATTCAGGCATTCAGCGTACAACTAAGCACTCGTTTTCGCAAGAAAAACTAAAAAACAAGCTTCAAAGTGATGAGCCAACATGATGGATGATAAGGGCTGCGGGCAAACAACGGAAACAGGCTCGGCGCGGTCCGTAAGATTAGATTGCAGCTGTTGCAAAGCTTATGCAGCTGCTTGAAAGAGGGTTGACGTCATTCGAAACCCTTCCAGCCTAGTAACTGCTTCGGTTCATTTTCTAGACTACCCCACTATGGGGTAGTCTAGTAGTGTATATCACACCGATCATAAAGCAGTAGTGAACATTGTTGTGAAGTAAATAATAATAAAGGCCGTGATTAAAGTTACGTTGTGTGTGAAATATCAAGTGCGCCGCAGTCACCGTGAGGGTGGCGTAAAAAGCTTCGCTTTCCAACCACCTTCACAGGGTGGATTGGCGGGCAATTTTTTTAGCCGATCCAACGCTGTGGGCGTGGGCGAACGTCTGGAATCATCATCATCATCATTCGATCTCCGGAGAAGGTGCGCCATTGGACAATCGATGGTGATACCGTCAATTTTGCGCTGATATTGTTGTCATTAGCTATGCGACGGCGTCACGATAAAAGTCGCGACAGCTGCACGACGCTGACGACGAAAGGGAAGACTATATTTCAACAAGATTGTGCCAAGAGAGCCAACGACATTGATGACGGCTTCCCTTGAGGCAAGCGCCCCAAGTGTACGGGTTTAGAAAACGAAGCCCATTTGTATTTGGGAACTTTTCCTCCGAGCAGATGAATATTTCAAGTGCCATTCGCCGCCCATCAGATTCCTCCTTTGAGTGAGAAATAGCCAATTTTACGCTCACAAAAGATGTCAATTTCGCTTTCGCATCTTGGGTATCTTGGGTGATTGAAATTGCGAGAAATCTGATCGCTTTTCTTTTCTTTTCTTTTTTTTTTTTTTTTGTCAGCCGAACTCTCTTTCGCCTTTTTCTTTTTTTTTTTTTTTTTTTTTTGAGCTCTCTCGTGAACTAACGGGTTCCGTGTTCGTTCTCCCTCACCACCCATCACGTCCCTTTGATGTAAGCGTAGACCTGAACAAATTTGTGCTTTGCTGCAAATTTTGACTCAATATGCAACACTTTTAGAGACTTGTTTACCTTTTATAATGCAAACTTGTCCTCCCGATATAATATGCCTTTCCACTTGCACAAATTCTCCGAAAGAGCTAAAACGAAGAATAAACGAAAGACAAATTGAATCTGGCAAAATAGAATTTTCTCATTTCCCTGAGCGGGAATGAATAAAGCAGAAGGAGTTTGGATCTTTTTTGGGTTCTTAGTTTTTAAGTTCTTAGCGTAAGTTCTTCGCTTTTAAGTTCCTACTTATGTTCGCGATGCCCCGAGGTTGATAAGCTTAATGTTCTTCGTTCGCTAGCTCTCCTGCAATCTCTATGCGGCATATCAAATAAGAAACGGAAAACGAGGACTCACACGCGTGCTATCGCTCCAGCAATCGGCACTATCTTCCGGTCGCGCCAAGCACGCATTCCGACCTTGAGTCTGGAACGAAGAACGAGCTCTCTTGAGTGCCAACTCGCAATACTAATCTTCGCTTCCGGGTTATTTTGGACACGCAAGACTTCGAGGTTCTCTTCTGTCATCTTTTCCACAGAACGCTCCAGTTAGACATGAAGCGATCCACAAAATTTTGAGCGTGCCGAGAAAGCATCAGGTTAAAACGTGAGTCAGTGTGTGTGTGTGTGTGTGTGTGTGTGTGTGTGTGTGTGTGTGTGTGTGTGTGTGTGTGTGTGTGTGTGTGTGTGTGTGTGTGTGTGTGTGTGTGTGTGTGTGTGTGTGTGTGTGTGTGTGTGCTTCGGCATTTATGTATATAATATGTGTAATAATCACTTAAAGCTGCACACCGACACAGTTTTAAACTGAAGGCGAGAAGAAAATTGGATTCTGTTTCTTCGTCCTAGTCAATCAAATGTTCACGTTTCTCATAGCCATAAACCGCCCGCTATAAGGCCTTTTTTGTGTTTAGTAACCTGTGACCAACTTGCGGAGCTATGAACTATCGCACTGCTGAAAATGTCGTGTCTAACTTTCTAAATAATTGAATGAAGCTGTAGGCAGGAATTAAACTGACGAAAAAAAAATCCGAGCACGGGAAATTGAGGGGGAAATTGTACAACCTGTGACGCGCGAACTTAATCAGAATTAGGACCATTTTACACATCACGTGCTTAAGTAAATAAGTTGAGGTGGATATCACAGAGTCGAATCGCGAAGGACAGACTGTAAGTTTTGGTTGGTGCAAATATTATTGGTGCAATGTCAGCGCTTAATAAGACTGAAACAAGCTGTCAATACCAACATCAAGTAAATATTTTTTTAATTTGATATGTAGAAACATGGGAATATTTTTACATGTAAAAATTATTTATTTGAATCTGGAATTTTGCAAGTTCATGGAAAATGCGAAGGTTGCTTGTCAATGTTTTGTCACGGTAAACTAGTCACACATAGTTCTGGGCGTAGGAAGTGATTACTCGAACCAAAACGATTGCATCCTCAATGACCTTTGTCATCGTGAATTAGTCGACGTGATTTTTCTCTGCATACTATTTAGTGTGCATCTAGGACTTTGCGAGCGGACATGCTGCAAGTATGCAGAACAGGAGTTCTTGATGTGGTATTGCTGAACGTTTCAATCTTAAATGCTTGGCATCGAGTCTGTCAAAGTAGAGATAAATATCTTATGTGCGCTAGTTAGTACGGCTATGGTTAGCAGAGCAGTGGATACTTAGTAGGGCTGTGGACGATAGTTAGTAGGGCTGTGGATAAAATCTCGGACAGTTAAAAAAAAGACAACATGATTGTTAATGTAAAGTATTCAACTTTACAAAACAATGTTATCGAACTTAAATGGCAACTGTAATGGCATATGGCGCTTTTCTTGTTCATGTAGTCCGCAAGTACAATTATTGTCAGGTTAGTTCTACAATCTGGTCGCAGTTTTATATGTATGAAATCACCACGAGAAGGCCAGCTCCAGGTCATATGAAGAGGAGTGCAAAAACAAATTCGCATTAAAGATGCAGCATATTAGTATTACTCCACGCAACAGGTAGCCGAGTACAAATTTGGCCACAGGAAGCTACCCAAGTACAAAAAAGAATTACGCGACAATCATAGGCATGAAATTCAAGAACGCGTTCCTATAGTTGCACCCAACTAATCACAGGGCTTTTCTGCTTGAATTGTTTGCCTTCTGCTGTACTCTAAAGAGATCTGGGGCCGAACTCACAAAGCACATCGCTCTTTACCATCGGCTGTCCGCCTTCGTTAATAATATGTCCAGCGTCAGGATTCGCTGAAGTTTGCTCTTACGAACAATTCTAGCGTATGAGATTTTTTGTGAATACGGGGCCACGAAACTTTCGGTTAACACGGAGCAGTCGTGTAGCCGCCCCAGGTGTCCGATCTGCTGCTTCCGCTGACGTGCCTTCTGGGTGTCGCGGTGCGTGCAGCCGTTACGATGTTCTTCCGCATATTTTTCTTTCTCTTTCTGGAACCAGGCAGCGCGCGCTTGACAGAAATGCAGTGAAGACACGCCATGGAGACCGCGTCGCGTGGTGGCAGATGACGTCAGTGGGCATACAACCAAGCGCATCGTCAAACCCTCAGAGCGTGCGAGTTCCAGGTGAATGCCCATTGTTCCACCTGAGCGGATGCGTCGAAAGTTCCTCGTTTGCCGCAACTTGGGGTTTTGAATAGCTTCTGCAGCAACACAGAAACGAAAGTTGAGGGCACGTGGGCCAGCCAAGCATCGATAATACTATCCGAAGATAAAACAGCATTGAATAAGGCAAATCAGTTTGTGCGGAAATCCGAAAGCTGAATGCTAATCTTTTCCTTTAGTGAACTGTCCATATGCCGTACGGATTTACGAAGAACTGATTTGCCATATTCAGTGGTCTGTACTTCGAGTTGTCGATTATTCAGGCCTCGATCTGCAATCTGCTATATAGCATACCGGTAAACTTAGTAGAGCGCCTTGCCCCGGAAAAGGCGTTGGTCCCGGGATCGAACTTTTAAACGAGAGCAATTTTTCCTTCGACGGCGAAGGTTCATTTCTGAGAAATCTGCACGGGTTCTTTTTCTTTGTAGTTTTGCGCTATTCTCTAGTCAATAACAGTTTTTTTTTTCATTAAATAAAAAAGCGTTCATTTATTGCTCATAACCTATCACTTTGATCACGTGACCTGCACCGGGGATTATATTGTTTATTTCAAGATTCGTCGTTTACATCCGTGCGCTTTCGCGAATGAATCCTCAATTGATTGACGGCGCTTGTCGCGTATTTCCTTTTCCCTGTCTTCCACGTTCGTTCCCGCTCTGATCTTACAACGCACCGCGACGGCGAACGTCATTCGAATCGGCGCATATATAGCGCGTCGCCCGCAAGTAGCAAACATGCACGCCACGGGAAAGTATACCTGCGGGTGCTGCGAGAAGTCAGGCTGCAAAAAGAGCAACAACGTTTTAGACCGGGCTATAGGTTGTGTTCCATGTTACAGTGAATCACAGCGCACACTGGGACAGGGACAGTAAAAGACAAGAACAAGCGCTCGTTCTCCTCTTTTAATTCCCGTCTCTGTCACGCGGTGTGCGCTGTAATTCACAGTCACTTCAAAAAGAGACATGTCATGCATGTATTCCTGCTTTTTTTTTTACATGTATAGGCATATACAGGTTATGTAATCTCACCTAAGTCTAAGTATAGGCGAAGTGGGTCGCGTCGTTAGCGGTCACCCGAAAGAGCGTTGGTCGACTTGGTTCAGCATATGCATGGAAAATGCACACAATTCACGAAAGTTCTTTTTGCGCTGGGTCTTGATGTCCTTTAAAAGCAATAGTGTTTCTTTGCGCATGCCCAACCATTTGCGAGCGTATATACGCACGTATCTCTTGTTTTGACCTGCAATGGTAGCCCAGTGGCAATGGCATGCACTCTGCTATGGCGCGTTGCGCTGCTGAACTCGTGGTCGTGGGTTCACTCCCGGTCATGACAACTGCATTTCGATGAGGGCGAAAACGCTCGCGTACTTAGATTTAGGCGCACGTTAAAATTAATCCAGCTGATTAAAATTTATCCGGAGACCTTCACTACAGCGAGCCTCATAATCAGGTCGTAGTTTTGGCACGTAAAACCCCAGAATTTAATGTTTTAACATCTTGCTTGGGTGCAGGCTTCGCGGGCTCTGGTGGAGCGCTCTCGCGAGATCCTCCTCCAGCGAGAGCGCCAGAGCGCTTGCAATGTTAGGGGCGTTAGGGCTGGCGATACGAGTGTATATATAGCGGTACATAGCTTCCCAAACTTATTTCGACATGGCCGCCACGGCAGCTTATAGTCGCTATGGCAGCTGTCTCGCCGACAGAACTGTTGTATTCCTATGGTAGCGAACGCTCCTCACTTTACGGGCCATCACTCCGAAGAAGCCGCCGCTACAGAGAAACCGTGTGCACACTGGTGGCGACGTGGAACTTCCAGAAAAAGTACCCCCAAGTCCTAGGTCCTGGACCGAAGTTGGTTGCGGAAGCTCGTAAAACACCGCATAAAGTGCTCACCCTCGTCCGACAAGTTGCTCGACGTATCCCGGAGGACGAGTCCGACAGGTGTGTTTCTGAAGGTGTAGATGTGTTGTCACGATGTAAGCCACCCAGCAGTGCCTTGCCCACTAAGAATTTAGTATCTTTCTTGAAAGCACAGTCCCTCGCTCTTTTACCTTCCGACAAAGAGACTGGCTTCGCTGTTTTGCCTTTAGGCATGTTTAATTAACAACAAGGCAACTCTGGCAATTAATTCCGTTTTTAAACATGACTGATGACATTTCCCTTGCTAAAGTAAAATTGGAAGTAAAGAGACTTTGCAGCGCTCTTAACCTTAACAAACTGATAAAATTAATAGATAAATCTAAAAAGCTAAGCTTCGACACCTTTCTTACCGCTAAAACGCACAAGAATGACTGTCCTTTACGGGTAATAGTATCGTAAAGTGGGACCTGGCAGAAATATGTCTCCTTGTTTTTACAAGACAAGCTTAACCTTCTAACGATTGACGATCCTTTCCTGGTAAGAGACCCTGACGTTGTTTTAGTTTTTTACAAGATAACAATAACGGACGGAAAGCTTTCTCGATTGATGTTAAAGATCTTTATTACTCTCTTCCGCATGACAAGCTTCTTCAGTGCGTAGAAGAATGTATTGATACTTTTTGGTCGACTGCGTTCCAGAACACCTCAGGTGTTTCCGTCAGTGGCTTTTTTGAACTGGTGGCGTTCAATTTAAAGTCAAAGCTTGCTTCTTGGAATTATCGACATTTCATTCAAAAAAGTGGTGTTTGCATCGGTTCATGCTTGGCGCCGGTCCTGAGTGACATCTATCTCGCACATAAGGACCGCAACAATAAAACTCAGCTTGACATGTCTCTCGTTAAGGTTTATAGGCTTGTTGACGATTTTTTGGTGCTTGTTGATTGTTCGGATGCCGATTTTGAAGAGGTTGTGGCCTAAACTTCTAGGTACGTTTAGGGAACACCTGCATCCGCTGGAACTTATCGCACGAGATATCTTTCGATAATTATATAATATATAACCTCAAGCTATGCCTTTCCAGCCGTAATTTGTGCAGACATTTTTTCACTGAGAAGTGGAAAACCTCTTTTACCTTTCCACTCAGAACTTTGAAAACTGGTGAAAAGGGTTGTTATTAATGTTTGCCTTATTAACGCTCTTAGGAGGACATGCCCACACTTGGGCCCGTATTCACAAACGGAATTTACCCTTAACTTATGACTTAAGTAGCCGGTCGATGCTTAACGCGTTTCATAGAAAAACCTTGTACTTAAGGTAAACTAAGTTTTATTTTAGGAACACTCTATACTAAAGCGCCTTAGCAAGGCCGAGAACCCGATCGAACTCTTCTTGGGAACTTTTTGTACTCTCTTCATGTTCTCTTTCACTCGCTATACCGAGCGCACCCCTATAACTTTAGGCCCGTGATTTCTAAAGCTCCATAAGCTAGGATCTACTGCAATATGTATTGCACTGGAAATAGGCTTACCGGTAGTACTGTTCGCAGTTCGCAATGCAGAGACGGTTGCTGCTTCTCGGCTTACAAAGAGTCGTCTTTCGGTTCTCCTATTTGTACTATTTCAGTGTTCTGCAAGATGCACTCTAGATCCTCTCTGCGGGAGGCCGCGTTTCTGCTCAAGAGAACGTCGAGTGCTCTCCGATCGATAGACGCCGGAGCAGCAACAATGCGGTCGCGACTGCGCTGAAAATTCGCATCCCCAGACGCCAGCTGGCTGGCCAAGAAAGAGCCGAACAACCACTGGCGCAAATGCTACTCCGCTGCTGCGTACAACGCTTTCTGGGGTGGAGAAAGTGCGCTTTGCCGAAAGACAAGTCACGGAGTTTACGTTCGTCTCATTCGGTTCCTGCTAGCTATCCGGGAGTGAATAAGCGGGGTAGCGATTAATGGGTGCTTAAATTTAGGAAAAGCATTCCCAAACAGAAATAAATTTAGAAAGTAACTATAGAATGTTCATATAGTTCACGTTGAATGTTTTACCGTTTTAATAAGTTCTTGAACTAATGGAAGGAAAAGAAAGGGCACCGTTCCCTTCCTTCTGCTCGTCAGTTACTGGATTGTTACTTTTTCGGGGAGAATGGATTTCCTTCGCTGGCGATTCCGAAGGAAACATTGACTCCGCAGACTTCATCGATGCTTTAATTTATTGCTGTAATTTTTCTTTATCATGCTGTAATGTAGTTGTTTCTTTCAATACGTAAACTTGACAAGAAGTCGCAATTCGGTCACTGACAGCGGGGTATACTCTATTTGTATTTCATATTTGTCAAAAACTGTAATCATTATGTGATGCTAGGAGTTCAAAGTTGAATTTCCTTCGGCTCTGAAACTCATTTACTGCGACTATAGCGTGCTTATATATTCAGTGCCATCAGCAAAGCGGTAAATCAATAATGACGTTCATATGAACTCCACAAGTGACACGTCGCATCGCATTTCTAGCATGTCGTTCATACAAACGTTGCTAATATTGTGCACAGTGAAGTGAAACAGAGACACATTGAATACGCAGACCGTTCAGTTTTCTTGAAACTCAGCTTCCGTGTGCGTCTTTCTTTTTTTAACAGCGGAGCTGTTTAAGCCGGGCGTAATGTGTCTGCTGAATCCAAAAATGCGGGCCGATCCTGGCGGCAGTGCAGAAAGGGTCAAGCACAATGGCACATACCCTGGTGAACTAGCGAAGCTGAGCCTGGATAAGTCTAGCTAAGCATTGTTGGGACTACTGAAGCTTAGTCAGTCATCGATAGGAAATTGATAGTCAATCAATTCCGAAAATGCTGGGGATAACTTGGTAGTGCTTAGCCTAGCCTAAATACGTGGCCATACTTCGTGATAGCCAATCGATGGCCCATAAATAGCTAATCGATAATCGACAAATAATAAGTTCCAGGAAATGCTGGGGATGACTTGGTAGTGCTTAGCCTAGCCCAAATACGCGGCCAATACCTTGCGATAGCCAATCACTAGCTAATCTATAATCGATCAATAATCAATAAATTCCGAAAAATGCTGGGGACGACTTCGTAGTGCTTAGCCTAGCCCAAATATGTGGCTAATACCTTGCAATAGCCAATCGATAGCCAATTAATAGCTGATTAATAATCGATCAATAATTAATAAATTCCGGTAAATGCTGGGGATGACTTGGTGGTGCTTAGCCTAGCCCAAATACGTGGCCAATACCTTGCGATATCCAATTAATACTTAATCGATGCTCGATCAATAATCAATAAATTCCGGGAAATGCTAGGGATGACTTGGTAGTGCTTAGCCTAGCCCAAAAGCCAGGACTGTAGCTAGGTGCTCATCAGCTCCGCTGTCTCTTTAGCGTTGCGCCTCCAGTGCAAGCTACGCATTTTTTTTTCTTCTTTTTTTCTCCCTTGCTGATGCACACCAGAACTGCGAAAAGAAACAATAGCTTCAATCGTGACTTAAGGAGATGGAGGCAAGAACCTTAGCGGAAAACATAAGTCCCTCATCGACGATAACAATGACTTCTTCGGCGGCTGTTCCTTGCAATTCCCGCTGAATGAGCTGAAATATGCAAAGTAATCGGGTATAGCATACTTTGCTCATCGTACTTCTTTTTCTGATGTGGCAGTTGCATTACTTCGGCGAAAGGCGTTATTTTCTTTTTTCTTTTTTATCCTACTCCGCTGTTGCATCTGGTTAATTTACATGCAAACTGCGCGGCGGAACGAATTTCGGCGCCGTCGCTACTTATGAGCACGAAGTAAGGG